>NC_069505.1:243354670-243592170 GCF_027579735.1 Bombina bombina | reverse complement strand
TTGAAATGAGGAAGGAGGTAGAAGTGTTCTTACTGAGCAGAAAACATGAAATGGCTGGTTTATTTCAAGATGAAGGATGGGTGGCTAGACTTGCTTACCTGAGTGACATTTTCTCAAAGATAAATGAGTTAAACTTGGGTCTGCAAGGAGAAATGACAAATATTTTCACAGCAGCAAAAAAAGTGGAAGGTTTCAAGAAGAAACTATCTCTGTGGGTTGAAATGATTGAAAGAAATAATTTTGAAATGTTTGCAGCATTCAGTGAGTTTCACCAAGAAGACACTGGCTTTGACTTAGAAGTTGTAAAAAAAAACATATAAAAGAACATCTTGAAGCACTTTTGAAGGCATTCCAAAGCTTTTTTCCTGAAGAAAAAGATCCCAGGAAAGAGAATATGTGGATAGTCAATCCATTTATTGGTCATGACAACAGCTTGCCTTATGAAGCCAAAGAAACTCTATTGGAACTCTCATGTGACAAACAACTTGAAAAAGATTTTCAGAACAAAAGTCTGACCAAGTTTTGGATGAAGGTGAAGGAGGAGTATAAACACTTACATGAAATAGCCATCAAGTTTCTTCTCTGTTTTGCTACTACTTATTTGTGTGAAACTGGTTTCTCAGCCATGACACTTTTAAAAACAAAACAAAGAAACAGGCTTCATCTTCAGGATTGTTTGAGACTGGCTGTTACTAATCTGAAACCGCAGTTGGACAAACTAATAAAGGAAAAGTGTCAGCAAAAGTCACATTAATTAACCTTTTTGTTATACATTTAGGCATAATATTTATTCTTTTTATGCCTGTTGATATTGTAATATTTCTATAGCCTTGTTGGTATTAATAAAGTTTTATGTCACATAATGTCTAGCTGTAATTTCTTCCAAACCTACTCCAACCCACCGCCGATGCTTACCGGGCCCTGGACAGGTCCGGCTAAAATTTACTGGGCCTTGTGGTCACTTAGGTTGAGAACCACTGCTCTAGAGGACACTGAATGAAACAGGGAGGGTAAAATGCAGACCCTAATCTGAGGGCACCACAGCCTGCAAAACCTTTCTCCCAAAAACAGCTTCCGCAGAAGCAAAAACATCAAACTTGTAAAACTTTGTAAAAAAAAAAGTGTGTAAGGAGTACCAGGCAGCCGCCTTACAAATTTGCTCCATAGAGGCCTCATTCTTGAAAGCCCAAGACGAAGTCACAGCTCTAGTTGAATGAGCTGTGATCCTCTATAGAGGCCTATGTCCCGCTGTCTCATAAGCCAAGCGAATCAAGCTCCTCAACCAAAAAGACAAAGAAGTAGCAGAGGACCTTTGCCCCTTGCGCTTACCTGAATACACCACAAATAGAGATGTAGACTGTCTGAAAAAGTAGCCTGAAGATAAAATTTCAAGGCACGAACCACATCCAGGTTATGAAGTAACCTCTCCTTTGAAGAAGACGGGTTAGGACACAAAGAAGGAACAATTATTCCCTGATTGATGTTACAGTTAGACACCACCTTGGGGAGAAACCCCAACTCAGCGCGCAGTACTGCCTTATCCGCATGACCAGATAAGGAGGGTCACATGGCAAAGCAGCAAGCTCAGATACTCTGCTTGCCGATGCAATAGCCAACAGGAAGAACCTTAATGTCTATGGAATGCATAGGTTCAAACGGAACCCTGTGCAAAACCTTAAGGACTAAGTTTAAGCTCCAAGACGGAGCCGACTGCCTAAAGACAGGTCTGATTCTAGACAGAGCCTGAACAAAAGATTGTATGTCAGGGAGTTCAGCGAGTCTCCTATGCAACAAGACTGATAATGCCGAAATCTGTCCCTTTAAGGAACTAGCAGCAAGACCCTTCTCCAAGCCATCCTGGAGAAAGGACAGAATCCTGGATACCTTCACCTTATGCCAAGGATATCCATGCTTCTCACACCAGGACAAGTAAGTCCTCCACACCGTATGGTTGATGCGACGAGTGACTGGCTTCCTTGCCTGAATGAGAGTATTAATAACACCTTCAGAAAAGCCTCTCTTAGCTAAGACTAGGCGTTCAATCTCCACGCAGTCAGCCTCAGAGAATCTAGATTTTGATGCTGAAAGGGGCCCTGTGACAGCAGATCCCTGCGACAGGGTAACCTCCACAGTGGAGAGGATGACATCCCCACCAGATCTGTAAACCACGTCCTCCGCGGCCACCAAGGAGCAATCAGAATGTCCGAGGCCCGCTCCTGTTTGATACTATGCAAGGTAGAAGTGGTAATGGAGAAAAAATGTAAGCTAGGCTGAATCCCCAAAGAACCCCTAAGGCATCTATCAGCTCTGCCTGGGGATCCCTGGACTTCGACCCTTATCGAGGTAGTTTGCAATTGAGTCTGGACGCCATGAGATCTATCTCCGGCGTTCCCCATCTGTGACAAATCTCCATAAACACTTCGGGGTGAAGAGACCATTCCCCCGGATGGAAGGACTGTCTGCTGAGAAAGTCCGCCTCCCAGTTGTCCACACCCGGAATGTGAATCAATGAGAGCGAGCAGTCGTGGGACTCCACCCACTCCAGAATCCGAAACACCTCCCTCATCGCGAGGGAGCTCCTCGTACCCCCATGATGGTAGATGTAAGCCAACGAGGTGATGTTGTCGGTCTGGAATCTGATGAAACTGACCGACCCCAGAGAAGGCCATGCCTTCAGAGCATTGTAGATTGCTCGTAATTCTAGGATGTTGATTGGAAGGAGAGACTCGTCCCTGGACCACTTTCCTAGTGCCATCCTGGCACCCCAAACAGCTCCCCATCCTGACAAACTGGCGTCCGTGGTCATAATCTCCCAGGACGGTCTCAAGAAGGATGACCCCATGGAAAGCTGCTCTGGATGAATCCACCAAGAAGGTACATGAAGGTAAGCGTCCTTCAAGTCTATAGTCATCATGAACTGTCCCTCTTGAACTAGGGGCAGAATAGATCTGATCGTTTCCATTTTGAATGATGGAACACTCAGAAACTTGTTTAAACACAGAATTGTGCGGAACGTGCACTCCTTCTTTGGAACCAAAAAAAGGTTGGATTAGTACCCTAGACCCCTTTCTGCCAGGGGTAATGGTAAGATAACCCAGAGAGAGGCGAGATCTCTCAAACACTCTAGAAAGGCCTCTCTATTCTCTGGTCTTGAAGACAGGTTTGACAGGAGGAATGGGATCTGAACCCTATTCCTGTAACCCTGAAAGACCACTTCTAGAACCCAAGGGTCCTGTAACCATGCGTCTGAGAATAGAGATAATCTGCCCCCTATGTCATTCGGAGACCGGTCAGGGGACGACCATTCATGCCGATTTGGTCTCGGCTGGCTTCTTGCTCTGCTTAGACTTGTTCCAAGATTGAGCCGGCTTTAAAAATCCCTTGGACTGGCCCGTTTTTCCGGCGGGCTGCTGGCACTGGGGCCTTGTCCGCACGAAAGGTAGATCCTTTAGGCTTAGCATTCTTATCCTGCTGTAGGAAAGCTTCCTTGCCTCCCGTAACTGTGGATCTAATCGAATCCAATCCCGGACCGAACAGGATCTTTCCTGAAAAAGGCAAGGACAACAGCCTCACCTTAGAGGTCATGTCCGCCGACCAAGATTTTAGCCACAGGGCCCTGTGCGCCAAAACAGAAAAACCTGATACCTTAGCATTCAGGCGAATAATTTGCATATTGGCATCACAGGTAAAAGAATTGGCGATCTTCAGCGCCTTAATCTTCTCCTGTATCTCGTCGATGGATGTCTCCCCCTCGAACATTTCACACAGGAATTCACACCAATATGTCGCAGCTCCAGCAACCGCCGCAACGGCCGATGCTGGCTGAAAAACAAACCCTGTGTGCAGGAACATCTTTCTTAACATGTTTTCCAGCTTTTTATGCATGGGCTCTTTAAACGACGAACTATCCTCAAGGGGAATAGTCGTCTGTTTCGCGAGTGTAGAGACAGCCCCATCCACCTTGGGGATGGTCCCCCACAGCTCAAGCTGAGAGTCCGGAACATGGAACAGTTTTTTAAAAGAAGAAGGGGAAAAGGAAGAACCTAATCGCTCCCATTCGTTCTTAATAATATTAGCCATCTTAACAGGAATCGGGAAAGACTGGGGTACTACCCTGTCCTCGTATACCATGTCCAGCTTAGGAATCGCAGGTTCCTCCGGTATCTTAGGTTCCAGAAACTCCAGAGTAGCAACCACCTGCCGTAGCAGAAAGCACAAATTCTCCATCCTAAACTTATAACCAGGCTCCTCCGCCGCCGGTGGTTTAGATGATACGGACTCCCACCCAGAAGGGGCCTCCTCTGAAGAGTCAGAGTGGGCCTCGTCGTCATCGTTAAGAGTCTCTGGATCTCCCATTGGCAATGACAAACCCTGGGCCAGGCCGCTATGATAAACCCTACGCTTGCGCTTAGCAGAGCGTGGTAAGGCATGGATTACTTTCGAAACCGCTGATTCCAGTTGGTCCGCAAAGTCTGACGGCCAACGAATCTCTCCCAAAGGAGTAACGGTTGGACCCCAGGGTACTGCATGTGCAATCGAAGATGAATGTAGGGGACGTACCTCCCGGGACGAAGAGCCCTCAGAGCCCTCAGAGGTGGACAGCTCAGTAGTACTAGACATCCGTTTACATTTAGATGTTGTAACTTAATCAAGGCATGTGGAACATAGTTGAGCAGGCTGGTCTACCAGAACCTCCTCACAATAAATACAGGAATGAGACTTTATGAAGTAAGGAGAGCCTTCCAACGCGTCAGAGTTCTCCAACGCTTACCGCTTGGTTAGTCTAACTTTATTAAAAAGGCACCTTTATACCACAAATGGCCGGGGCACTCACCACCTCCTAGGACCCGGACAACAGAAACCGCACTGTCTCCTGCGCCACACATCCACAGGAAGAATAGCTAGCCACACCCAGTCACATGGAAAGCCTGGCAGGACCGCCCCTGCACTAGGGAAAAACGTGCCAAAAAATGGCTGCGCAAGTTTCCACAAGTAACCTAAAAGTTCCACACATTGCCAGAGCCTCATCTCGCACATAGCACAGCAATGACAATAAACAATATCATGTATAAACCCACCCTGTTCAATAATCCCCTTTCCAGGAATATTAACCCTTGATTCTGTTAAAGATAAAAAGGCGCTACACTGTATGTTATAATTATTAATAAAAAAATTAAACGATCTTACCAGAATCTACGCCGTAGAACAGGAACACGGCCCTTCAAGTGTGACAGGTTAGTAGCCTCGCTTCTGACATGGACTTGAGTAAAGAAAGTAGGCAGCAAAACTCATCAATGCTGATTGCTTATGGAGCTGTTAATATGAGTCGGAATGGTTTCGCAGAAAGACTCTCCCTGCATCTCTGGACTCTAACTTTCACCCAGGCTCTCACTGAGAGGCTGACAGGACTACTTAAAACTCCAGTCCCACTGCGAAGAGTACTACCCTCCATAAGAGATTACTCCGAAACTCCTGCACTCCTCCGCCATCCTCCTGTGACGAAAGGCAAAGAATGACTGGGGGATGAGGGAAGTGGGGGAGGTATTTAAGCCTTTGGCTGGGGTGTCTTTGCCTCCTCCTGGTGGCCAGGTTCTTAATTCCCAATAGTAATGAATGAAGCCGTGGACTCTCCTCCCCTTTAGATGGAAATATACAAAAGAGCTTCAACTTACTAAAGACACCAGTTCAGTTACGCATACTGCCATTAAAGTGATTTGTTGCTAGATGCCAGGCCGAGAAAACTGCTACCGAGAGCAAATCTAACACAACAAAGTGATGGGAAACTTTACATGTTTTAAAAGTCCGGAATCCAAGCAATATTTTACAGGTACTTTAACTGATCACTTCTAATAAAATGCGCTATAGCTTACTTTATAATCTAGCCGTGCCATTCTAATACCCCATGCTCCGGCACCCACTTTAAAACTAATTTTTTTGGTGACCTAATAGTTCAACAGTTGTCCAGTTCAGTTTTGAAGAGGGCGGCTGGAGCACAGAGTATTAGAATGGCACGGCTAGATAAATGTAAGTTACAGCACATCTTCATTAGAAGTTATCTATTAAAGTCCCTGTAAAATATCTCTTAGATTCCAAACTTTTCTTTTTTTGCCATCACTTTAATGCATTTGAGATAACAGCTGCAGTGGGAGCTAATATAGTGCATTACATAGCTAGTGTATGATTCTGTCGTTTATGTTACAGCTCTTACTGAGTCTGTCCGAAAGGTTTTTCTCCAGCTTTTCCCAGGATGAAGTCTGCGCTGCTAGTGTCGCCTGGAGGTTTTCAATCTGGCGAAGAAGCGGGCGAGTGGCAGATGTCACACTATGACTCAGCTCTTGGCTCCGTGACTCCCCTTCCTGAAGCCTCTGTTTTGTAGTTTAATAACAAAAGAAAGAATAAAAAAAGACATTCTGTGTCATTTCTTATTTTCTTCCAATAAAAGACACATTTTCTTGCAAAATAAATCAATGTGTGTGTATAGTACAAGACAAAGCTTCTTCAAAGTAGGCAGGCTTTTGTTTAGCATGTTTTATGTATCTGTATATTAGACCACTGTCTGGGGTTGCCATTTGCCTTGTTCAGGGGAGAATTAACCAGCTAACTGGGTCATAGAACAAACCACTGAGCTGTCGCCTGTTCCTGGCAGATTTCTGTATCAGCCAATATCAAGTCACTGAACACTAATTTGTATTTAATACAGCTATCAGCTTTACTTTAACCCCTTTCCGCCCAGACTTATGTTTCAATGTAAACAAATAAGTTAAAAAAGTTAAATCACAATCGCGTGATTTCAATGATTGGACTGTGTCTGGGGGGAGTTCCTATGACGCTAGGCACGCCCTCCAGCCCACGATCCCATTCAGGAAGCCAAAAGACTAGGACGTTTTATGCCGTCCTAAGGGCGTTAAAGCCCATTGCAGTTAGGACGGCATAGAGCGTCCTAAGGGAGGAAAGGGGTTAAAACGATAATGCATTTATGAGGTTTCTTGATCTACAAAGAATTATTATTATTTATTCATAAAGCGCCGACAGATTCCGCAGCGCTGCCCATGGGTACAAGGATAACAGTAGAAAGAACAAAAGGTGCAGGACAAAAAGCGCTCCTTGATTGGAGCTAACCAAAGAATAAGATATAAATTTGGTGAAAAAAAAGGTTTTATATAAAATAATTTCTATATATTATATTCCATGAAGATAGGCAAGTAGAACGTATATTGGATACGACAAAGGTACTTTAATTTCCTTTAACTAAAATGCAAGTTTCAAACATAAAAAAATGAAAGATATGATGCCGGCATCAATAAAAACATAATTTATGCTTACCTGATAAATTTATTTCTCTTGTGGTGTATCCAGTCCACGGATCATCCATTACTTGTGGGATATTCTCCTTCCCAACAGGAAGTTGCAAGAGGATCACCCACAGCAGAGCTGCTACATAGCTCCTCCCCCAACTGCCATATCCAGTCATTCGACCGAAGACAAGCAGAGAAAGGAGAAACCATAGGGTGCAGTGGTGACTGTAGTTTAAAGTTAAAAAATACCTGCCTTAAAATGACAGGGCGGGCCGTGGACTGGATACACCACAAGAGAAATAAATTTATCAGGTAAGCATAAATTATGTTTTCTCTTGTAAGGTGTATTCAGTCCAAGGATCATCCATTACTTGTGGGATACCAATACCAAAGCTAAAGTACACGGATGAAGGGAGGAACAAGGCAGGAACTTAAACTGAAGGTATCACTGCCTGTAAAACCTTTCTCCCAAAAATAGCCTCCGAAGAAGCCAAAGTATCGAATTTATAGAATTTTGAAAAGGTATGAAGCGAAGACCAAGTCGCCGCCTTGCAAATCTGTTCAACAGAAGCCTCATCTCTAGTAGAGTGAGCTGTAATCCTTTCAGGAGGCTGCTGGCCAGCAGTCTCATAAGCCAAGCGGATTATGCTTCTTAGACAAAACAAAAGAGAGGTTGCCGAAGCCTTTTGGCCTCTCCTCTGTCCAGAGTAGACAACAAACAAAGCAGATGTTTGACGAAAAACCTTAGTAGCTTGTAAATAATACTTTAAAGCACGAACCACATCAAGATTGTGCAATAGACGTTCCTTCTTTGAAGAAGGGTTAGGACACAATGATGGAACAACAATCTCCTGATTGATATTCTTATTAGATACCACCTTAGGCAAAAACCCAGGTTTGGTACGCAGAACCACCTTATCTGCATGGAAGATCAGATAAGGAGAATCACATTGTAAGGCAGATAACTCGGAAACTCTACGAGCCGAGGAAATGGCTACCAAAAAAAGAACTTTCCAAGTTAAAAGTTTGATATCTATGGAATGAAGAGGTTCAAACGGAACCCCTTGAAGAACCTTAAGAACCAACTTTAAGCTCCATGGCGGAGCAACAGGTTTAAATACAGGCTTGATTCTAACTAAAGCCTGACAAAATGCCTGAACGTCTGGAACATCCGCCAGACGCTTGTGCAAAAGAATAGACAGAGCAGAAATCTGTCCCTTTAAGGAACTAGCTGACAATCCTTTTTCCAATCCTTCTTGGAGAAAAGACAATATCTTGGGAATCCTGACCTTACTCCATGAGTAACCCTTGTATTCACACCAATAAAGTTATTTACGCCATATCTTATGATAGATTTTCCTGGTGACAGGCTTTCGTGCCTGAATTAAGGTATCAATGACTGACTCGGAGAAGCCACGCTTTGATAAAATCAAGCGTTCAATTTCCAGGCAGTCAGTCTCAGAGAAAGTAGATTTGGATGGTTGAAAGGACCTTGAAGTAGAAGATCCTGTCTCAGCGGCAGAGTCCATGGTGGAAAGGATGACATGTCCACCAGATCTGCATACCAAGTCCTGCGTGGCCACGCAGGCGCTATCAAGATCACCGATGCTCTCTCCTGCTTGATTTTGGCAATCAGACGAGGGAGCAGATGAAACGGTGGAAACACATAAGCCAGGTTGAAAGACCAAGGTGCTGCTAGAGCATCTATCAGCGTCGCCTTGGGATCCCTGGACCTGGATCCGTAACAAGGAAGTTTGGCGTTCTGGCGAGACGCCATGAGATCCAGTTCTGGTTTGCCCCAACGAAGAATAAATTGTGCAAACACCTCCGGATGGAGTTCCCACTCCCCCGGATGAAAAGTCTGACGACTTAGAAAATCCGCCTCCCAGTTCTCTACTCCTGGGATATGGATAGCTGATAGGTGGCAAGAGTGAATCTCTGCCCAGCGAATTATCTTTGAGACTTCTAACATCGCTAGGGAACTCCTTGTTCCCCCTTGATGGTTGATGTAAGCCACAGTCGTGATGTTGTCCGACTGAAATCTGATGAACCTCATTGTCGCTAGCTGAGGCCAAGCCTGAAGAGCATTGAATATCGCTCTCAGTTCCAGAATGTTTATTGGAAGGAGTGTCTCCTCCTGAGTCCACGATCCCTGAGCCTTCAGGGAGTTCCAGACTGCCCCCCAGCCTATAAGGCTGGCATCTGTCGTTACTATTGTCCAATCTGGCCTGCGAAAGGTCATACCTTTGGACAGATGGACCCGAGATAGCCACCAGAGAAGATAATTCCTGGTCTCTTAATCCAGATTTAGTAGAGGGGACAAATCTGTGTAATCCCCATTCCACTGACTGAGCATGCATAGTTGCAGCCGTCTGAGATGTAGGCGAGCAAACGGAACTATGTCCATTGCCGCTACCATTAAGCCGATTACTTCCATACACTGAGCCACCGAAGGGCGAGAAATGGAATGAAGAACATGGCAGGAATTTAGAAGTTTTGATAACCTGGACTCTGTCAGGTAAATCCTCATTTCTACAGAATCGATTAGAGTTCCCAGAAAGGAGACTCTTGTGAGAGGGGATAGAGATCTCTTTTCTTCGTTCACCTTCCACCCATGCGACCTCAGAAATGCCAGAACTATGTCCGTATGAGAATTGGCAATTTTGAAATTTGACGCCTGTATCATGTCGTCTAAATAAGGGGCCTCTGCTATGCCCCGCGGTCTTAGGACCGCCAGAAGTGACCCCAGAACCTTCGTAAAGATTCTTGGGGCTGTAGCTAATCCAAAGGGAAGAGCTACAAACTGGTAATGCCTGTCTAGGAAGGCAAACCTGAGAAACCGATGATGATCTTTGTGTATCGGAAAGTGAAGATAAGCATCCTTTAAATCCACCAGAGTCATATATTAACCCTCCTGGATCATAGGTAGGATGGTACGAATAGTCTCCATCTTGGATGATGGAACTCTGAGGAATTTGTTTAAGATCTTGAGATCTAAAATTGGTCTGAAGGTTCCCTCTTTTTTGGGAACCACAAACAGATTTGAGTAAAATCCCTGTCCCTGTTCCTCCTTTGGAACCTGATGGATCACTCCCATAACTAGGAGGTCTTGAACACAGTGTAAGAATGCCTCTCTCTTTATCTGGTTTGCAGATAATTGTGAAAGGTGAAATCTCCCTTTTGGAGGGGAAGCTTTGAAGCCCAGAAGATATCCCTGGGATATAATTTCCAACGCCCAGGGATCCTGGACATCTCTTGCCCAAGCCTGGGCGAAGAGCGAAAGTCTGCCCCCTACAAGATCCGTTACCGGATAGAGGGCCGATCCTTCATGCTGTCTTAGAGGCAACAGCAGGTTTCTTGGCCTGCTTGCCTTTGTTCCAGGTCTGATTAGGTTTCAAGACCGACTTGGACTGAGCAAAAGTTCCCTCTTGTTTTGTATTAGAGGAAGTTGATGCTGAACTCGCCTTGAAGTTTCGAAAGGCACGAAAATTAGTCTGTTTGGCCCTTGACTTGGACCTATCCTGAGGAAGGGCATGACCTTTTCCTCCAGTGATATCAGAAATGATCTCCTTCATACCAGGCCCGAATAGGGTTTGCCCCTTGAAGGGAATGTTAAGCAGCTTAGACTTTGAAGTAACGTCAGCTGACCATGATTTAAGCCATAGCGCCCTGCGCGCTTGAATAGCAAAACCAGAATTCTTAGCCGTTAGTTTAGTCAAATGAACAATGGCATCAGAAACAAAAGAATTGGCTAGCTTAAGTGCTCTAACCTTGTCAAGTATGTCATCCAATGGGGTCTCTACCTGCAAAGCCTCTTCCAGAGACTCAAACCAGAAAGCCGCAGCAGCAGTGACTGGGGCAATCCATGCTAGGGGCTGTAGAATAAAACCTTGTTGAATAAACATTTTCTTAAGGTAACCCTCTAACTTCTTATCCATTGGATCTGAGAAAGCACAACTGTCCTCGACAGGGATAGTAGTACGCTTAGCTAGGGTAGAAACTGCTCCCTCCACCTTAGGGACTGTCTGCCATAAGTCCCGTGTGGTGGCATCTATTGGAAACATTTTCTTAAAAATAGGAGGGGGAGAGAACGGCACACCAGGTCTATCCCATTCCTTAGAAATAATTTCTGTAAACCTTTTAGGTATTGGAAAAACATCAGTGCACACCGGCACTGCATAGTATTTATCCAATCTACACAATTTCTCTGGCACTGCAATAGTATCACAGTCATTCAGAGCAGCTAAAACCGACCTGAGCAATACGCGGAGGTGTTCAAGCTTAAATTTAAATGTAGACATATCAGAATCAGGTTGAATCCTCTTCCCTGAGTCAGAAACATCACCCACAGAAAGAAGCTCTCCTTCCTCAGCTTCTGCATATTGTGAGGGAGTATCAGACATAGCTCTTAAAGCGTCAGTATGCTCTGTATATCTTCTAACTCCAGAGCTGTCTCGCTTTCCTCTAAACCCAGGTAGTCTGGATAATACCGCTGACAGTGTATTATCCATGACCGCCGCCATGTCTTGTAAATTAAACGCTATGGGCGCACTAGATGTACTTGGCGCCATTAGAGCGTGAGTCCCTTGAGCGGGAGTTAAAGGGTCTGACACGTGGGGCGAGTTAGTCGGCATAACTTCCCCCTCGTCAGATTCCTCTGGTGATAAATTTTTTAAAGACAGAATATGATCTTTATTGCTTAAAGTGAAATCAGTACATTTGGTACACATTCTAAGAGAGGGTTCCACCATGGCTTCTAAACATAATGAACAAGGAGTTTCCTCTATGTCAGACATGTTTTAACAGACTAGCAATGAGACTAGCAAGCTTGGAAAACACTTTAAATCAAGTTAACAAGCAAAAAATAAAAACGGTACTGTACCTTTAAGAGAAACAAATTTTGTCAGAATTTGAAAAACAGTGAAAAAAGGCAGTAAATCAAACGAACTTTTTACAGTGTGTATAATAAGCTAACAGAGCATTGCACCCACTTGCAAATGGATGATTAACCCCTTAGTTCAAAAAACGGATTAAAAAAACGATAGACGTTTTTTAACAGTCACAACAAACTGCCCCAGCTCTGCTGGGGCCCTACCTTCCCCAACAAACGATTTTGGAAAGCCTAAGAGCCCTTCAGAGAGGTCCTACAGCATTCAGGGGACTCCTGGAGGAAGCTGGATGTCTCAGTTTGTAAAAGTTACTGCGCAATAAAGCGCTAAATTAGGCCCCTCCCACACATGTTAAAACAGTGGAAAGCCTCAGGAAACTGTTTCTAGGCAAATTTAAGCCAGCCATGTGGAAAAACTAGGCCCCAATAAAGTTTTATCACCAAAGTATATATAAAAATGCTTAAACATTTCCAGCAAACGTTTTATATTGCAAATCTATAAGAGTATTACCTCTGAAAGTAAGCATGATACCAGTCACTATTAAATCACTGTATTCAGGCTTACCTTACATTAAATCTGGTATCAGCAGCATTTTCTAGCATTTACATCTCTAGAAAAAAATTTTAACTGCACATACCTCATAGCAGGATAACCTGCACGCCATTCCCCAGCTGAAGTTACCTCTCTCTTCAGTTATGTGTGAGAACAGCAATGGATCTTAGTTACAACCTGCTAAGATCATAGAAATCACCGGCAGATTCTTCTTCTATTTCTGCCTGGGACAAAAACATAATTTATGTAAGAACTTACCTGATAAATTCATTTCTTTCATATTAGCAAGAGTCCATGAGCTAGTGACGTATGGGATATACATTCCTACCAGGAGGGGCAAAGTTTCCCAAACCTCAAAATGCCTATAAATACACCCCTCACCACACCCACAATTCAGTTTAACGAATAGCCAAGAAGTGGGGTGATAAAGTGCGAAAGCATATAAAATAAGGAATTGGAATAATTGTGCTTTATACAAAAATCATAACCACCACAAAAAAAGGGCGGGCCTCATGGACTCTTGCTAATATGAAAGAAATGAATTTATCAGGTAAGTTCTTACATAAATTATGTTTTCTTTCATGTAATTAGCAAGAGTCCATGAGCTAGTGACGTATGGGATAATGACTACCCAAGATGTGGATCTTTCCACACAAGAGTCACTAGAGAGGGAGGGATAAAATAAAGACAGCCAATTCCTGCTGAAAATAATCCACACCCAAAAATAAAGTTTAATGAAAAACATAAGCAGAAGATTCAAACTGAAACCGCTGCCTGAAGTACTTTTCTACCAAAAACTGCTTCAGAAGAAGAAAATACATCAAAATGGTAGAATTTAGTAAAAGTATGCAAAGAGGACCAAGTTGCTGCTTTGCAAATCTGGTCAACCGAAGCTTCATTCCTAAACGCCCAGGAAGTAGAAACTGACCTAGTAGAATGAGCTGTAATTCTTTGAGGCGGAGTTTTACCCGACTCAACATAGGCAAGATGAATTAAAGATTTCAACCAAGATGCCAAAGAAATGGCAGAAGCTTTCTGGCCTTTTCTAGAACCGGAAAAGATAACAAATAAACTAGAAGTCTTACGGAAAGATTTCGTAGCTTCAACATAATATTTCAAAGCTCTAACAACATCCAAAGAATGCAACGATTTCTCCTTAGAATTCTTAGGATTAGGACATAATGAAGGAACCACAATTTCTCTACTAATGTTGTTGGAATTCACAACTTTAGGTAAAAATTCAAAAGAAGTTCGCAACACCGCCTTATCCTGATGAAAAATCAGAAAAGGAGACTCACAAGAAAGAGCAGATAATTCAGAAACTTCTTCTGGCAGAAGAGATGGCCAAAAGGAACAAAACTTTCCAAGAAAGTAATTTAATGTCCAATGAATGCATAGGTTCAAACGGAGGAGCTTGAAGAGCTCCCAGAACCAAATTCAAACTCCAAGGAGGAGAAATTGACTTAATAACAGGTTTTATACGAACCAAAGCTTGTACAAAACAATGAATATCAGGAAGAATAGCAATCTTTCTGTGAAAAAGAACAGAAAGAGCAGAGATTTGTCCTTTCAAAGAACTTGCGGACAAACCCTTATCTAAACCATCCTGAAGAAACTGTAAAATTCTCGGTATTCTAAAAGAATGCCAAGAAAAATGATGAGAAAGACACCAAGAAATATAAGTCTTCCAGACTCTATAATATATCTCTCGAGATACAGATTTACGAGCCTGTAACATAGTATTAATCACAGAGTCAGAGAAACCTCTTTGACCAAGAATCAAGCGTTCAATCTCCATACCTTTAAATTTAAGGATTTCAGATCCTGATGGAAAAAAGGACCTTGTGACAGAAGGTCTGGTCTTAACGGAAGAGTCCACGGTTGGCAAGAGGCCATCCGGACAAGATCCGCATACCAAAACCTGTGAGGCCATGCCGGAGCTACCAGCAGAACAAACGAGCATTCCTTCAGAATCTTGGAGATTACTCTTGGAAGAAGAACTAGAGGCGGAAAGATATAGGCAGGATGATACTTCCAAGGAAGTGATAATGCATCCACTGCCTCCGCCTGAGGATCCCGGGATCTGGACAGATACCTGGGAAGTTTCTTGTTTAGATGGGACGCCATCAGATCTATTTCTGGAAGTTCCCACATTTGAACAATCTTAAGAAATACCTCTGGGTGAAGAGACCATTCGCCCGGATGCAACGTTTGGCGACTGAGATAATCCGCTTCCCAATTGTCTATACCTGGGATATGAACCGCAGAGATTAGACAGGAGCTGGATTCCGCCCAAACCAAAATTTGAGATACTTCTTTCATAGCCAGAGGACTGTGAGTCCCTCCTTGATGATTGATGTATGCCACAGTTGTGACATTGTCTGTCTGAAAACAAATGAACGATTCTCTCTTCAGAAGAGGCCAAAACTGAAGAGCTCTGAAAATTGCACGGAGTTCCAAAATATTGATCGGTAATCTCACCTCCTGAGATTCCCAAACTCCTTGTGCCGTCAGAGATCCCCACACAGCTCCCCAACCTGTGAGACTTGCATCTGTTGAAATTACAGTCCAGGTCGGAAGCACAAAAGAAGCCCCCTGAATTAAACGATGGTGATCTGTCCACCATGTTAGAGAGTGTCGAACAATCGGTTTTAAAGATATTAATTGAGATATCTTCGTGTAATCCTTGCACCATTGCTTCAGCATACAGAGCTGAAGAGGTCGCATGTGAAAACGAGCAAAGGGGATCGCGTCCGATGCAGCAGTCATAAGACCTAGAATTTCCGTGCATAAGGCTACCGAAGGGAATGATTGTGACTGAAGGTTTCGACAAGCTGCAATCAATTTTAGACGTCTCTTGTCTGTTAAAGACAGAGTCATGGACACTGAATCCATCTGGAAACCCAGAAAGGTTACCCTTGTCTGAGGAATCAAAGAACTTTTTGGTAAATTGATCCTCCAACCATGATCTTGAAGAAACAACACAAGTCGATTCGTATGAGATTCTGCTAAATGTGAAGACTGAGCAAGTACCAAGATATCGTCCAAATAAGGAAATACCACAATACCCTGTTCTCTGATTACAGACAGAAGGGCACCGAGAACCTTTGTAAAAATTCTTGGAGCTGTAGCTAGGCCAAACGGCAGAGCCACAAACTGGTAATGCTTGTCCAGAAAAGAGAATCTCAGGAACTGATAATGATCTGGATGAATCGGAATATGCAGATATGCATCCTGTAAATCTATTGTGGACATATAATTCCCTTGCTGAACAAAAGGCAAGATAGTCCTTACAGTTACCATCTTGAACGTTGGTATTCTTACATAACGATTCAATATTTTTAGATCCAGAACTGGTCTGAAGGAATTCTCCTTCTTTGGTACAATGAAGAGATTTGAATAAAACCCCATCCCCTGTTCCAGAACTGGAACTGGCATAATTACTCCAGTCAACTCTAGATCTGAAACACATTTCAGAAATGCTTGAGCTTTTACTGGATTTACTGGGACACGGGAAAGAAAAAATCTCTTTGCAGGAGGTCTCATCTTGAAACCAATTCTGTACCCTTCTGAAACAATGTTCTGAATCCAAAGATTGTGAACAGAATTGATCCAAATTTCCTTGAAAAAACGTAACCTGCCCCCTACCAGCTGAGCTGGAATGAGGGCCGCACCTTCATGTGGACTTAGAAGCAGGCTTTGCCTTTCTAGCTGGCTTGGATTTATTCCAGACTGGAGATGGTTTCCAAACTGAAACTGCTCCTGAGGATGAAGGATCAGGCTTTTGTTCTTTGTTGAAACGAAAGGTACGAAAACGATTATTAGCCCTGCTTTTACCTTTAGATTTTTTATCCTGTGGTAAAAAAGTTCCTTTCCCACCAGTAACAGTTGAAATAATGGAATCCAACTGAGAACCAAATAATTTGTTACCCTGGAAAGAAATGGAAAGTAAAGTTGATTTAGAAGCCATATCAGCATTCCAAGTTTTAAGCCATAAAGCTCTTCTAGCTAAAATAGCTAGAGACATAAACCTGACATCAACTCTGATAATATCAAAAATGGCATCACAGATAAAATTATTAGCATGCTGTAGAAGAATAATAATATCATGAGAATCATGATGTGTTACTTGTTGCGCTAAAGTTTCCAACCAGAAAGTTGAAGCTGCAGCAACATCAGCCAAAGATATAGCAGGTCTAAGAAGATTACCTGAACACAGATAAGCTTTTCTTAGAAAGGATTCAATTTTCCTATCTAAAGGATCCTTAAACGAAGTACCATCTGACGTAGGAATAGTAGTACGTTTAGCAAGGGTAGAAATAGCCCCATCAACTTTAGGGATTTTGTCCCAAAATTCTAATCTGTCAGACGGCACAGGATATAATCACTTAAAACGTTTAGAAGGAGTAAATGAATTACCCAATTTATCCCATTCTTTGGAAATTACTGCAGAAATAGCATTAGGAACAGGAAAAACTTCTGGAATAACCACAGGAGCTTTAAATACCTTATCCAAACGTTTAGAATTAGTATCAAGAGGACCAGAATCCTCTATTTCTAAAGCAATTAGTACTTCTTTAAGTAAAGAACGAATAAATTCCATTTTAAATAAATATGAAGATTTATCAGCATCAACCTCTGAGACAGAATCCTCTGAACCAGAAGAGTCATCAGAATCAGAATGATGATGTTCATTTAAAAATTCATCTGTAGGGAGAGAAGTTTTAAAAGATTTTTTACGTTTACTAGAAGGAGAAATAACAGACATAGCCTTCTTTATGGATTCAGAAACAAAATCTCTTATATTATCAGGAACATTCTGCACCTTAGATGTTGAAGGAACTGCAACAGGCAATGGTACTTTACTAAAGGAAATATCTGCTTTAACAAGTTTGTCATGACAATCAATACAAACAACAGCTGGAGGAATAGCTACCAAAAGTTTACAGCAGATACACTTAGCTTTGGTAGATCCAGCACTAGACAGCGATTTTCCTGTAGTATCTTCTGACTCAGATGCAACGTGAGACATCTTGCAATATGTAAGAGAAAAAACAACATATATATAAAGCAAAATTGATCAAATTCCTTAAATGACAGTTTCAGGAATGGGAAAAAATGCCAAAGAACAAGCTTCTAGCAACCAGAAGCAATGAAAAATGAGACTTAAATAATGTGGAGACAAAAGCGACGCCCATATTTTTCGCGCCAATAAGACGCCCACATTATTTAGCGCCTAAATGCTTTTTGGCGCCAAAATGACGCCACATCCGGAACGCCGACATTTTTGGCGCAAAATAACGTCAAAAAATGACGCAACTTCCGGCGACACGTATGACGCCGGAAACGGAAACTAATTTTTTGCGCCAAAAAAGTCCGCGCCAAGAATGACGCAATAAAATGAAGCATTTTCAGCCCCCGCGAGCCTAACAGCCCACAGGGAAGAGTCAAATTTTTGAAGGTAAGAAAAAATGATTAAATCAAATGCATTATCCCAAATATGAAACTGACTGTCTGAAAATAAGGAAAGTTGAACATTCTGAGTCAAGGCAAATAAATGTTTGAATACATATATTTAGAACTTTATAAACAAAGTGCCCAACCATAGCTTAGAGTGTCACAGAAAATAAGATTTACTTACCCCAGGACACTCATCTACATGTTTGTAGAAAGCCAAACCAGTACTGAAACGAGAATCAGCAGAGGTAATGGTATATATAAGAGTATATCGTCGATCTGAAAAGGGAGGTAAGAGATGAATCTCTACGACCGATAACAGAGAACCTATGAAATAGACCCCGTAGAAGGAGATCACTGCATTCAAATAGGCAATACTCTCCTCACATCCCTCTGACATTCACTGCACGCTGAGAGGAAAACCGGGCTCCAACTTGCTGCGGAGCGCATATCAACGTAGAATCTAGCACAAACTTACTTCACCACCTCCATCGGAGGCAAAGTTTGTAAAACTGAATTGTGGGTGTGGTGAGGGGTGTATTTATAGGCATTTTGAGGTTTGGGAAACTTTGCCCCTCCTGGTAGGAATGTATATCCCATACGTCACTAGCTCATGGACTCTTGCTAATTACATGAAAGAAATAGTACAACTCCGGTACCATTTAAAATAACAAACTTTTGATTGAAGAAAAAACAACTACGTTTCACCACTTCTCTCTTACTACCTCCATGCTTGTCGAGAGTTGCAAGAGAATGACTGGATATGGCAGTTGGGGGAGAAAATATGTAGCAGCTCTGCTGTGGGTGATCCTCTTGCAACTTCCTGTTGGGAAGGAGAATATCCCACAAGTAATGGATGATCCGTGGACTGGATACACCTTACAAGAGAAATATATATACTAAAAACAATTGCTACAATGAACGTTAGCAACAAATGGTTAAAGATAGTGGAACAATACCTTAGATAATAACAATGTATAATGATTTATATAGCAAAATGATTACTATATACATACAGTGGCATATAACATAAATATAGGCTTAATGTCCACAAACAAGGGTTGATATATCGCTATGGCAGAGCTATATGAGATAACATTTTTATCCTTTACGATGAAACATTACTATAAATCTGTGTATATCTTCGGCTGTGCACAGCTTATTAACTCACTGTTCGTGGTAATGTTTAGGTATCCAGGTTCCGTTGGACGCTCAGAGGGGCGTGATGACGTCAGAGCATGTGACCTGGTCAGTTTAGTTTCATGAGTCTCTCACCGCTGATGATTTCTTGTTAGAAGTTAGACAAAGTATCTCCGTGATTGATGATTCAATGAGGCTGAAGAGAAACTGTGTTTGCTCAATTATAGCAAATTAGTTTCTATTGGTTCCTTCAATGTCGAATGTCAGACTGGATACGAAGCACACCAGGAATTATACATACAGTACAGTGTTTAAAAAACAAACAATGAACCTTTCAAATTTCTACGCGTTTCGGTAGACCCAGCTACCTTTATCAAGATGCTTACTAATACTAACACATCCCCTTATATAGGGAACAGAGGGGTGGCGAACAATGTAATAGGTTGAATTTTGTTTGTCCAATAGGACTAAAGTGGGAGTGTAAAACTTGTAGAAATTTGCTTACTATCCATTTATTAACCTGGGATATTTTACTCGTTTTTGCAGGTTCATCCCCATTTCTTAAATATCTGGATATGGGAATATGAATAATACCTGTATATAACCTGTAATCTCTTCTTTTTTCTTTACAGCACAATTCAGGTTCATTGTTTGTTTTTTAAACACTGTTGAACAAACTGTATGTATGTATAATTCCTGGTGTGCTTCGTATCCAGTCTGACATTTGACATTGAAGGAACCAATAGAAACTAATATGCTATAATTGAACAAACACAGTTTCTCTTCAGCCTCATTGAATCATCAATCACGGAGATACTTTGTCTAATTTCTAACAAGGAATCATCAGCGGTGAGAGACTCATGAAACTAAACCGACCAGGTCACATGCTCCGACGTCATCACGCCCCTCTGAGCGTCCAACGGAACCTGGATACCTAAACATTACCACGAACAGTGAGTTAATAAGCTGTGCACAGCCGAAGAAATACACAGATTTATCGTAATGTTTCATCGTAAAGGATAAAAACGTTATCTCATATAGCTCTGCCATAACAATATATCAACCCTTGTTTGTGGACATTGAGCCTATATTTATGTTATCTGTCACTGTATGTATATAGCAATCATCTTGCTATATAAATTATACATTGTTATTATCTAAGGTATTGTTCCACTATCTTTAACCATTTTTTACTAACGTTCATTGTAGCAATTGTTTTTAGTATATAATCTAGTATATATTTTATTGATGCCGGCATCATATCATTTTTTATGTTTGAAACTTCCATTTTAGTTAAAGGAAATTAAAAGTACCTTTGTCATATCCAATATACGTTCTACTTGCCTATCTTCATGGAATACAATATATAGAAATTATTTTATATAAAACATTTTTTATCCCCAAATTTATATCTTATTCTTTGGTTAGCTCCAATCAAGGAGCGCTTTTTGTCCTGCACCTTTTGTTCTTTCTACCACTTAGATTACTTTTGTGATGAAATAGTAATCAGACAGGGACAGTTAGCATTTAACCCATTTAGGTATCACTCACACCATCTGCCATTTGTACGATTTACAAGGATAAAAGTACAATGAAGAAACAATACGATAAAACACAAAATTTTACAAACAAATACAGGGGGGATTGAGGGCCCTATTCCCGTGGGAACTTACAATCTAGATGGGTAGGAGGATGGGAAACAGGAGGTGGAGACTGCATAGGTGAGAATATTGGTGAGGAGATAGATAAAGGCAACTGTTAGTTAAGTGAAGTTAGTTTGTTAATAAGTCAGGTGATAAGCTTCCCTGAACATTTAAAGGAGGAAGAGGTTAGGGGAAAGTCTGATAGCTCAAGGAAGTGCGTTCCAGAGGGTTGGTGCCGCACGAGAGAAGTCGTGTAGTCTAGCATGAGAGGTGGTGATGGTAGAGGATGCAAGAAGCAGGTTATTGTTGGATCTTAGGGGGCGGGCAGGAGTATATTTGTTGATGAGTGAGGACAGGTAGTGTGGGCAGCATTGGTGAGGACTTTGAAGGTCAGGGTAAGAATTTTGTATTTAATTCTGCTGTGAATGGGGAGCCAGTGAAGGGACTCACAGAGAGGTGCAGCAGAAACAGAGCATCGAGAGAGGTGGATTAGCCTGGCAGATGCATTTAGGATGGATTGAAGGGGAGAGAGAGGAGAGAGAGGGGAGAGAGGAGGGAGAGAGGGAGGCCAGATAGTAAGTTGTTACAGTAGTCAAGTCGGGAAATTACCAGGGAGTGGATTAGCTGTTTAGTAGTTTCAGCACTCAGAAACGGACGAATTTTGGAGATATTGCGTAGGTGGTTGCGGCAAGATTACCATTTGGTAATTGTTTTATAATTAAGGTTTCTATGGAGAATAAACCTGCTTGACTAGTGTCGGCTTGTCTCTGCTGACAAATACAGCTGTAGAAGTTCTTTTTATCAGGATATCAATAACACGCAATTCTTAGATACTTTTAAATTTACTTCTATAATCAAATGTTCTCTTTTCTTTTGGAATCCTTTGTTGAACGGCTCAGGAGAAAGCAGGTGATTGATGGCTACACATATATGCCTCTTGTCATTGGCTCAATGTATGTGTTCATCTAGCATCCTGTATTGCACTGTTGTTCTGGAGTTGTCTTTGCAGTGATTAAACATTTATATGCAAGCTATAGGGCAACAATAAAATTATGTGATACACTTTCTTTTTGTACGTCCCTTTAAAGTGCTTTAATCGAAGTTCAATAAGGTCCCTTCCTCTAACACTGTATACTGTCTATGGTCACTAATAGCTGAATTAGTCAGGACCAGGGTCGTATTATGGTATAGGCCAACAAGGCACGGGCCTAGGGTGGCAGCTTGGGGGGGGGGCGGCAATTTTTGGAGCCTCTGTATTGGGTTGCAGTGTTTATAGAGCTGCCCGTCTCATAACATACCCGCCGCCCACCTTGGATTGGACTCTTTTCAGCCTGAAACATTATATGAGCCAACAGGGAAGGCTCAGTCCTTATTCGCCAGGTTGTCTCACATGATTCCCCAGGGAATTCCTACGCACACTGCAGCCATGATTAGTCGAACCGGTGCGGCACTGTGCCTGGCGAATAAGCTCCAGACTGAGGACCTAGCCTTCCCTTTCGGCTCATATAATGTTTCAGCAAAAGGCAGTTGCGGAACAAATTAATTTTTTTTAAATGTTATTGTTAGAACGGTTAATGGATGAAGTGATAACATGCTGCAGGTTACGTTCACAAAGTTGGCTAAGAGGCTTCAGGGGTTAGGAGGCGGTGTACCGTTGAGCTGCCAAGCTGGAGCAGGAGGCGGATCTGCCTGCTTATTGCAGTTAGTGAGCCTCACATATCAGTGGAACTTCAGGCCCGTAGAGGGTGAGTGGCAGCTGTGAGCTGGAGCATGATTTTGG
This sequence comes from Bombina bombina, assembly GCF_027579735.1. Lineage (NCBI taxonomy): Eukaryota > Metazoa > Chordata > Amphibia > Anura > Bombinatoridae > Bombina > Bombina bombina. The sequence goes on along the minus strand of NC_069505.1, from coordinate 243,569,414 downwards.
ATAAGTACTTCGCGGCAGGTGATGTCAGGGAGTGGGACACTAGCGCTGACACTATTGGGTGTGACAGGCTGCAAACAGGGATGAAGGGTGCACAGCTGAAATGCTACCTGCTGCTGCTTCCTGGCCTCCTGCAATGCCGCCCAGCAAATTCAATAACGGCTGTCGCTCCTGCATAGTTGCCTGCGGCGGAGATCAATATATTTGGCACTGCCATGCCCACACCCACTCTGTAAAATGAAATGTGCCCCTGTATTCCCAGAGCCCCCATGAATTATGTAATCTGTTTGGATGCAAAGCCATCTGCTTAGCGGGCTAAGTTTAAGAGCTGTCAGTTGCCTCCAGTTTAACAGAGGCACAGACGATTGATTGATTGATTGCCCAGATTGCTGGGGACTGGGGGTGATTTTCTACAGATGGCAAAACTTTACTGCAGTCTGTGTAGCCTGGATGGTCAATACTCTGTGCCACTGTTAAAATGGAGACAACTGACAGCTCTTAAACTTAGTAAATATAGAAATGGGCCCAGCACTCACCATCCAATTAAGGGTGCACGCTACAGGGGTTTCTGCACTAACCCCCAAAAGTAAACAATATTGTAGAAAAGAGCAGCAGCACCACACTTTATGAACTTTTAACTGCTTTTAATGATGAAACATACAGGAAAGCAACGACGTTTCGGTCATCAACTGACCTTAATCATGTTAAACATGATTAAGGTCAGTTGATGACCGAAACGTCGTTGCTTTCCTGTATGTTTCATCATTAAAAGCAGTTAAAAGTTCATAAAGTGTGGTGCTGCTGCTCTTTTCTACAATATTGTTTAGCTCTTAAACTTAGCCCGTGGGAGGAACAAGTTTTTTAGTGTGGTTTTAAAAATATATATAAATTGGTAAGAAAAAACTACTGCATTAAGCAGAAGGCTGTGCAACCTAACATATGACATAATTCATGGGGGCTCTGGGGATACAGGGGCACGTTTCATTTTACAAAGTTGGGGCATGGCAGAGGCCGCCGCGGGCCCCTATGCAGGAGAGCGGCAACTTGCACAACGCAGAAACTGCAGGAGCGGCAGTCATTATTGAATCTGCTTGGTGGCATTGCAGGAGGCCAGGAGGCCAGGAGGCCAGGAGGCCCCCCCCCCCCCCCGAGCGGTGGACCTCCAGGTTCTATCCTAGTTGTTGTATAGCCACTGCAGTTCAGGACAACTACTGTGAAGAATAACAGAGTGAGTACTCACAACTAAATTACAATAATCTATGTATGGCTGACCATATCACCTCTGACATGCCCCTTGTAGCATCTGTGGCAAAATAATAGTAAAATTATTTGATTTTTGATTCCCTAACCAAAAAAATATCAAGGCCAAAAAAGGCATAAAACCTGCCTAAAATATATATTATAAAATCTCATTTAGATTGAGAACACACATACTTTATATTAGTACTAACAAGGGCCACACACATAAAAATGTTGCTTGTTCGCTAGATGCATCCTAAGCATGTGATTTGGGCATTAAAGGGACACTAAACCCAAATATTTTCTTTCATGATTCAGATAGAGCATCAATTTTAAGCAACTTTCTAATTTACTCCTATTATCAATTTTTCTTCGTTCTCTTGCTATTGTTATTTTAAAAGCAGGAATGTGATGCATAGGAGCCAGCCCATTTTTGGTTGAGAACCTAGGTTATTGGTGGGTAAATATAAGCCTCCAATAAGCAAGCGCTATCCATGGTGCTGAACCTAAAATGGACTGGCTGCTAAGATTTAAATTCCTACTACTAAAATTGATACTAGGAGTAAATTAGAAAGTTGCTTAAAATTTTGTGCTATATCTGAATCATGAAATAAAAAATTTGGGTTCAGTGTCCCTGTAATGATTTATATACAAACAAGAGCTTTAATCATCACACACAGTGGCTTATCTGAGGGAGGATGAGACATTGTTATTGTTACAGTGCAGAATTGATCCACAGCCAGTAATCTACTACGGAGGTGGCATATTTTATAAATTAGCAGATATTTCACAGACACCCAATAGATGTCAAGTAATAAGGCAAAAGCAAGATGACATACAAGTGATAAACAAGACGGAATGCTAAACCTTTAAAAGAGCTATGGAAAAGCATGACATAATATTCCAGGGTTATATAAGTATCTAAATATGCACCTGTTGTAATTCAGCAATTTCCTGCCGGAGGTAATCTTCCTTTCTTGCTGCCTGCTGCTCAGTTCTCTGCAGCGCAAGCCTCAAATCCGTCACCTAAACGCCAACAAAAGCATTTGTAATTACAACACACAATAAAACATTATATTCATATTCAGTTTAATGTCTTGTTAAACTCGCCTGTATCGCCAGCACCTCTTGTTGCTTCTGACCCTCCTCTTTCACCTTCTCCAGAGCCAAAGTAAGTTTTTCTCTTGCTTTAATCTCACAACTTAGGGCGACTTCTTGCGCCTCACTGGCCTTCGTAGCGTTTGCTTTATGTAGTTCTGCAAGTTCTCTAGAGCAGGCGAGGAACGTAAATGAATTAAAAATAAGATCACAAGTTCAAAAGTTTCAATAGCAAAGTATTTCTTTTGAGGAGATGTTCCAGCCTTGTGCTCCATGTCCATAAACAGACCAAGATTTCAATCTCTTCATACCTTACCGCAAAGCAGTAAAATATGAGGAAAGTGTCGTATTGGACCCCAGTGCAGAATATTTTAGCAGCCTGGAATATATTCCAAACCTTCTGAAGGAAGTGGAAGGCACAAAATGTTCAGATGTATTTTACATCTAAAAGCAGGGGAAATAAATATTGTATAGTATATTGTATTATTTTCCTTAAAGGGACAGTCTACTCCAAAAATGTTATCATTTAAAAATGATATATAATCCCTTTATTGCCCATTCCCCAGTTTTGCATAACCAACATTGTTATATTAAAAGGGACAGACTAGTCAAAAACAAACTTTCATTATTCAGATAGGGCATGCAATTTTAAACAATTTTCCAATTTACTTCTATCACCAAATTTGCTTTGTTCTCTCTGTATTTTTAGCTGAAAGCTAAATCTAGGAGGTTTATATGCCAATTTCTAAGCCCTTAAAAGCCGCCTCTTAGCTCAGGTCATTTTGACAGTTTTTCACGACTAGAGAGTGTTAGTTCATGTGTGTCATAAAGATAACATTGTGCTCACGCACGAGGAGGAGTTCCTAGGAGCCAGCACAGATTGGCTAAAATGCAAGTCTGTCAAAAGAACTGAAATAAGGTGCAGTTTGCAGAGGCTTAGATGCAAGGTAATTACAGAGGCAAAAAGTTTATTAATATAACTGTGTTGCTTATGAAAAACTATGGAATGGGTAATAAAGGGATTATCTATTTTTTAAAACAAATATTCTGGTTTAGACTGTCCCTTTAATACAATTTTAACCTCTGTGATTACCTTGTATCTAACCCTCTGCAGACTGCCCCCATATCTCAGTTATATTAATATACTTTTTACCTCTGTGATTACCCTGTATCTAAGCCTCTGCAGACTGCCCCTTATCTCAGTTATATTAATATACTTTTTAAATCTGTGATTACCCTGTATCTAAGCCTCTGCAGACTGCCCCCTTATTTCAGTTCTTTTGACAGACTTGCATTTAGCCAATCAGTGCCCTCTCATAAGTAACTCCATGAGCGTGAGCACAATGTTATCTATATGGTACACATGAACTAACACCCTCTAGCTGTGAAAAACTCAAATGCATTCATAAAAGTGGCAGCCTTCAAGGGATTAGAAATTAGCATGAGCCTACCTAGGTTTAGCTTTCAACAAAGAATAACAAGAGAACAAAACAAATTTGATGATAAAAGTAAATTGAAAAGTTGTTTAAAATTACATGCCCTAGCTGAATCATGAAAAGTGAATTTTGACTAGACTGTCCCTTTAAACATTTTATATGGGATTAAACATTCTTATTGGCAAAGAGACACGGGCGTTACATAAAAATCATTTAAAAAGTGGCAATATGGTGTCCCCAGTCACGCCTCAACACATTATTAAATTAATAGGAAGAAGTTTGTCATTCTGATCCAGACAGATTTTGTGACCAAGGAACACAAGTGTTTTATTTGTATATTTTTATTACAAATAAGCATCACTACCTAATAATAATCATCATTTATTCGTATAGCACTGGATAAAAAGTAGGTGTATACAAGAAGTATCATGTGTGCATCCCTAACCTTGTATAAAACATCTGTGGTTATTTTCCAAGACAGATATGTAGATATCACGTAGCCTTAGATGGGCCTCAGTCAAGATAAGCTTAGGGAAGTATAGCATTTTTTTTTCCCCTTTGTTTGTTAAGAAAATTGAAACAATTATTTGATGTTTCTAAATAAGACTATAGTTGGGTCTATAAGGAAAACTATAGCAAAGTCATTTAAATAAATAAAAAAAAAAAAAGATACATAATAGATGGGCTCCAGTTGAAATTAGACCGGCCTCACACATCTATGGAAATCTTCCATTTGATATAAGCAATCTTTCGATGCAAACACCTTTTGCTTGATAGAACATGCTTGTTTTGTCACATTCTTTGCTACAATGAGTAGAATTATTGTTAAGAATTCATTAGAATTCTGAAAGATGATTGTTGTGTCCCTTATAAATGCTCAGATGATTGTGTTATCAGTGAGCAGCTGCTAATGTCTGACAATAAAATATGCCCAGTTATATCTACTGTACCTGAAACATATACAATGGCATATCTAAATCGTAACCCACAAGCTTATCTTCTTTTAGTATTACTATATATCACATTTTATTTCGGTAACAGCGTAATACAGACGCTCTTATGTACAGCAAATATATGAACAAGAAAAAAATACAAAAAAGTGTTGGGTATATGGTGCGCAAATCTGCCCCTTGCAATACACACTAATCTGCTCCCATAAAGCAGATAATGCAAGAACTGGTACAAAGAAAAAGAGAGATGTGTGTATGCGCTAAACAGCTCTGGGGATGATGAATATTCTATAAATATATATTAGTATATTTAGAGATATGAATTATGAAGGTATATATTATGAAAACACTTTGTGTGGCATAAAAATATAGTGTAGATGTTACAGAGTCTACCTGTGCGACTAGTTTAAATCTAATATCCAAGCAACTAAAATGAATCAAATATCAAAGCAATATGTATATCAAAATAAAATTTATTTATCTTAATTAAAATAACAATGAAATATTGTCTACTGATACTATGATATTATGACCGGTCATATATAGTAACAAACTCTATGCTAAAACATAAAAAATAAGCTAAAAATAGCTGACTATTTGTGCAGCTCAGTCTAAAATTATATTGGGATAGTAGCCCTATATGAAAGAGTAAATCCACCTATGGAATCTTGGCTTTTATAACAGTGAAAGTTCCGTTTGGGAAAGAGGTAGATATCAAACTACCTAGGGATGAAGTATTATTATGGCTCCGTTATAGGAGTAAACAGGTGTTAAAAGTCCCGTATGGAGATATTGAAAGTTCCGTAATTGGCAGTTTCTGTGAGAAGGTATCAACTTATTCTCACAGAAACTGCCAATTACGGAACTTTCAATATCTCCATACGGGACTTTTAACACCTGTTTACTCCTATAACGGAGCCATAATAATACTTCATCCCTAGGTAGTTTGATATCTACCTCTTTCCCAAACGGAACTTTCACTGTTATAAAAGCCAAGATTCCATAGGTGGATTTACTCTTTCATATAGGGCTACTATCCCAATATAATTTTAGACTGAGCTGCACAAATAGTCAGCTATTTTTAGCTTATTTTTTATGTTTTAGCATAGAGTTTGTTACTATATATGACCGGTCATAATATCATAGTATCAGTAGACAATATTTCATTGTTATTTTAATTAAGATAAATAAATTTTATTTTGATATACATATTGCTTTGATATTTGATTCATTTTAGTTGCTTGGATATTAGATTTAAACTAGTCGCACAGGTAGACTCTGTAACATCTACACTATATTTTTATGCCACACAAAGTGTTTTCATAATATATACCTTCATAATTCATATCTCTAAATATACTAATATATATTTATAGAATATTCATCATCCCCAGAGCTGTTTAGCGCATACACACATCTCTCTTTTTCTTTGTACAAGAAAAAAATACAAAACAGTAAAAAAGGAGGGAGAAAAGTAAAGGATAAAGAATGAAAGAAGCGAGGAAGAGACATTTAGGCCAGCGATACAGAGATATGCCACTCTAAACACTTCCAACACTTCCTATGGAAACAGCAACTACACATATAAAACATGTTTATTATAATCTGAAATGTTTAGTTAAAGCTGTTTGATACTGAAGCTAGCAAGAAATTCATCCATGAGCCGACTGACATCTGGCTGATAAAGACAACTCCCCCCTGCTCACCTTACCTGTAGGAGTTATAGAGAGCAGACTGACAACTGACTGATAAAGACAACTCCCCCCTGCTCACCTTACCTGTAGGAGTTATAGAGAGCAGACTGACAACTGACTGATAAAGACAACTCCCCCCTGCTCACCTTACCTGTAGGAGTTATAGAGAGCAGACTGACAACTGACTGATAAAGACAACGCCCCCTGCTCACCTTACCTGTAGGAGTTATAGAGAGCAGGCTGACAACTGACGGATAAAGACAACTCCCCCCTGCTCACCTTACCTGTAGGAGTTATAGAGAGCAGACTGGCAACTGACTGATAAAGACAACTCCCCCTGCTCACCTTACCTGTAGGAGTTATAGAGAGCAGACTGACATCTGGCTGATAAAGACAACTCCCCCCTGCTCACCTTACCTGTAGGAGTTATAGAGAGCAGACTGACAACTGACTGATAAAGACAACTCCCCCCTGCTCACCTTACCTGTAGGAGTTATAGAGAGCAGGCTGACAACTGACGGATAAAGACAACTCCCCCCTGCTCACCTTACCTGTAGGAGTTATAGAGAGCAGACTGACAACTGACTAATAAAGACAACTCCCCCCTGCTCACCTTACCTGTAGGAGTTATAGAGAGCAGACTGACAACTGACTGATAAAGACAACGCCCCCTGCTCACCTTACCTGTAGGAGTTATAGAGAGCAGACTGACAACTGACTGATAAAGACAACTCCCCCCTGCTCACCTTACCTGTAGGAGTTATAGAGAGCAGACTGACATCTGGCTGATAAAGACAACTCCCCCCTGCTCACCTTACCTGTAGGAGTTATAGAGAGCAGACTGACAACTGACTGATAAAGACAACTCCCCCCTGCTCACCTTACCTGTAGGAGTTATAGAGAGCAGACTGACAACTGACTGATAAAGACAACTCCCCCCTGCTCACCTTACCTGTAGGAGTTATAGAGAGCAGACTGACAACTGACTGATAAAGACAACTCCCCCCTGCTCACCTTACCTGTAGGAGTTATAGAGAGCAGACTGACATCTGGCTGATAAAGACAACTCCCCCCTGCTCCCCTTACCTGTAGGAGTTAGAGAGCAGACTGACAACTGACTGATAAAGACAACGCCCCCTGCTCCCCTTACCTGTAGGAGTTATAGAGAGCAGACTGACAACTGACTGATAAAGACAACGCCCCCTGCTCCCCTTACCTGTAGGAGTTATAGAGAGCAGACTGACAACTGACTGATAAAGACAACTCCCCCTGCTCACCTTACCTGTAGGAGTTATAGAGAGCAGACTGACAACTGACTGATAAAGACAACTCCCCCCTGCTCACCTTACCTGTAGGAGTTATAGAGAGCAGACTGACAACTGACTGATAAAGACAACTCCCCCTGCTCACCTTACCTGTAGGAGTTATAGAGAGCAGACTGACATCTGGCTGATAAAGACAACTCCCCCTGCTCACCTTACCTGTAGGAGTTATAGAGAGCAGACTGACAACTGACTGATAAAGACAACTCCCCCCTGCTCACCTTACCTGTAGGAGTTATCGAGAGCAGACTGGAGACTGCGGTTCTTTTCTTGTAGTTCTTCCATATCCGCCTGATGCCGCCCAATGTCCTTTTCCTGCCTCTCTACCACACTATTTAGCTTTCTGATGTTCTCTCGATGTTGTTTTTCAAGCTCTTCCTTACCGTCTAATGTCTGAAAGCAAATCAGTAAACTCACAATAAGCAAGTGCAATGGAAGTATTGCAACGGATTGACTAGCATTTAAACATTGTTGCACAGAAGTTTTCATCAAATATTACACCCCTTGTAGAAGAAAACTTAAGTATAACACATTTTGGCAGCACGTGCATAGGATGGAAGGCATCACAAGGATACCAAATGCTGTAAAAACTGTAGTCAAATAAAAAATCTATATTCTTACTTAATCAACTGAGATGCTAGGTGAACTTTCTAAACTTTAAAGTGATGGTAAATCCTAGCATTACAAAACTGTTCGCATTTACCATTATTAAAAATAAAGGCCATGTTGATTCATCAGTTAAAAGAAAATAGATGAAAAACAAAATTTATGCTTACCTGATAAATTTCTTTCTTTCTTGACACGGTGAGTCCACGGATCATCAATTACTGTTGGGAATATCACTCCTGGCCAGCAGGAGGAGGCAAAGAGCACCACAGGAGAGCTGTTAAGTATCACTCCCCTTCCTACAACTCCCAGTCATTCGACTGAAGGAAAGGGAGAGAAAGGAAATAACACAAGGTGCAGAGGTGCCTGAGGTTTATATAAAAAAAACTGTCTGAAAACAGGGAGGGCTGTGGACTCACCATGTCAAGAAATAAATACATTTATCAAGTAAGCATACATTTCGTTTTCTTTCTTAAGACACAGTGAGTCCACGGATCATCAATTACTGTTGGGAATCAATACCCAAGCTAGAGGGCAAGACAGGTAACCTAAACAGAAGGCACCACTGCTTGCAGAACCTTTCTACCAAAAGAAGCCTCGGACGAGGCAAAATTATCAAATTTATAGAATTTAGAAAAAGTGTGCAAAGAAGTCAAAGCATTACAAATCTGTTCTACAGAGGCCTAGTTCTTAAAGGCCCAAGAAGACGACACCGCCCTAGTGGAATGAGCTGTAATTCTCTCAGGAGGCTGCTGTCCAGCAGTCTCTTATGCCAAACGAATGATACTTCTCAACCAGAGAGAAAGTGGCAGTAGCTTTCTGACCCTTACGTTGTCCAGAAAAGCAAACAAACAGTGCAGAAGACTGACGAAAGTCCTTCGTAGCCTGCAGATAGAATTTAAGAGCCTGCACAACGTCTAAGTTGTGTAATAAACGTTCTTTATGAGAAGGAGAAGAAAGAACAATTTCCTAATTAATATTCCTGTCCGAAACAACCTTAGGAAGAAAACCAAATTTGGTACGGAGAACTGCCTTATCTGAATAAAAAATGAGATGAGGAGACTCAGACTGCAAAGCTGAGAGTTCAGAAACCCTCCGAGCAGAAGAAATAGCAGTAAGAAACAAAACCTTCCAAGATAATAACTTAATATCTATGGCATGCATTGGCTCAAACGGAGCCTGTTGTAAAACTTTAGCAACAAGGTTACGACTCCAAGGTGGAGCAACTGATTTAAAAACAGGCCTGATTCTGACCAGGGTCTGACAAAACGATTGTACATCCGGCATGTCCGTCAGACGCTTGTTTAGTAGAATGGATAAAGCAGAAATCTGACCCTTGAGGGTACTGACAGATAACCCCTTCTCAAGGCCTTCTTGGAGAAAAGATAAAATCTTTGGGATAAAGATATTTACGCAATATCTTATTGTAAATCTTCCTAGTGGCAGGCTTACGAGCCTGAACCATGGTCTCAATGACCGATTCGGAAGATTCACACTTGGCTAAAATCAAGCGTTCAATCTTCAAGCAATCAGCTTCAGAGAAACAAGATTTGGATGAAGGAAGGGCCCCTGAAGCAGAAGGTCCTTCCTGAGCGGTAGTCTCCACAGAGGTAGAGATGACATCTCTACTAGATCTGCATACCAGATCCTGCGAGGCCACACAGGAGCATCACCGATGCTCTCTCCTGCTTGAACCAAGCGATGAGTCGCGGAAGGAGAGCAAACAGAGGAAAGAGATAAGCCACCCTGAAGTTCCAAACTGCCAGAGCATCTATCAGAAAGGCTTGAGGATCTCTCAACCTCAAACCGTACTTTGGGAGCTTGGTATTCTGACGAGACGCCATCAGATCCAATTCTGGTAGCCCCCATTTAATTGTTAACCTGGAGAACACTTCCGGATGGAGCTCCCACACCCCGGGATGGAAAGTCTGTCTGCTCAGAAAATACGCTTCCCAATTGTCCACTACTGGAATGTGGATGGCAGATAGACAGCAATTGTGAGCCTCCGCCCACTGGATGATTCATGTCACCTCCTTCATGGCTAAGGAACTCCGAGTTCCCCCTTGGTGGTTGATGTAGGCCACTGAGGTTATGTTGTCTGTTCTGTTAGACCGGGCTAGGGCCAGGTCCACTGCCCACGGGTCTGGGACATCTCGTACCCAAGCTTGCGCGAACTGAGAGAGTCTGCCCTCAAATTGATCCGATCCCGGATCGGGGGCAAACCCTTTATGCTGACTTGAAATCAGCTGCGGGTTTCTTGGATTGCTTCCCCTTGTTCCAAGACTGACCAAGCTTCCAAGTGGGCTTAGATTGTTCCTGTTTGGTAGAGGCAGGGGAAGACTTACCTCTGAAGTTACGAAAGGAACGAAAATTAGTCTGACGTCCCTTCATCTTGTTCTTCTTGTGTTGAGGCAGAAAGGATCCTTTACCACCCGTGATATAGGAAATAATTTCTGCCAATGCTGACCCGAACAAGGTCTTTCCTTTGTAAGGGATTGCCAAAAACTTAGATTTAGAAGAAACATCAGTTGTCCAAGATTTAAGCTATAGCGCTCTACGTGCTAAGATTGCAAAGCCAGATATTTTGGCCCCCAACTTAAATGACCTGTAAAGAAGCGTCAGTGATAAAAAAAAATTAGCTAACTTTAGAGCCTTTATCCTATCCTGAATCTCCTCCAAAGGGGTTTCAGCTTGCAGGGACTCAGATAAAGAGTCAAACCAATAGGCTGCCGCACTGGTTACTGTAGCAATGCACACCGCCTGTTGCCATTGCAACCCCTGATGAGTATACATCTTCTTTAAAAAGGCCTACAGCTTTTATCCATAGGGTCCTTGAAAGAGCAACTATTTTCAATAGGAATAGTAGTTCTCTTAGCCAAGGTAGAAATCGCCCCTTCCACCTTGGGAACCGTCTGCCACGATTCCTTGATGGAGTCTGCGACTGGGAACATTTTTCTAAAGACAGGAGAGGGGGAAAAGGGTATTGCTGGCCTCTCCCATTCCCAGGTAATCTCCGTGGCACGGTCTGGCACTGGGAACACCTCCGCAGGAGAGGGAACATTAAAGTATCTATATAATTTACTCAATTTTTTTAGAGTTGACAATGATTGGTGTATCAGAGTCATCCAAGGTAACTAAAACCTCCTTTAGTAAAACACTGAGGTGCTCAAGCTTGAATCTGAAGGAAACCACTTCAGCATCAGAAGAAGGAATTACACTATCCGAATCTGAGAGGTCACCCTCAGAGGCTACCGAAGTATCCTCCTCTTCCGACTTATGGGAAAGAGCAACCTGGTTAGCCTGAGATAGATCAGATATCTTACTGTCTGACTCAACAATCTTCCTCTTACCCCTCCCTTGCAGAATAGGGATGGCAGCTAGCGCCTCAGATAACGCTGAGGAAACCAGGGCTGAAATTTCAGCCTTCAAAAATACTCCATCAGGAGATAGAGAGGAAGCGCAGGGCACTGCGTGAGACGATGGCACAGTTTGGGACACTTGTGGAGAAGGCTGTGGCATAGCCTGAACAGCATCCACTTGACAACAACAATCTATCTTTGTACAATAAAGTTTTTTCGACACAAGAACTACAAAAAGGCAAGGGTTGTTCCACTTGGGCATTCAGACAAAGTTTCCTCAACAGATAGAGGCACTAAATCCATTTTGCACTGAATGAAATACACACTAAAAAAAAATATATATATTTTTTATTTCAAAAAAACGGAGCTCTCTCTTTAAGAGTCCTGTTCAATTTAGAAAAAACAGTGCCCGCAAATATGAAGAAAACACCCCTTACAATTTAAACAACCCTTTAATAAGCAATATAAATTATACCTCCAGGTCCCCAATAATTTTAATATACCTCTTAGGCACCCCTACACCACAGCACTATGCTGCGGTGCCTACCTGACCTCCTTTACGCCGCAGATTACACTTTGGAACAAGCCGGGGGCAAATGAGGAAGCGGACACAATCTAAGTAACAATGAGGAGAAAAAAAGCGCCAAGAAAAAGCGCGTACTGCGTCTGGGGGGGGGGGGGAGCCTGCCCCCAATGACATCACAGTGAATACTGGCCGATCTTAAGCCTAGAAAAAAACGGAATAGATTCAATTATATACGCTATAACATAAGCAGAAGACCCCTAAAACTGCAGGTTTCTGCTGAGCCACCAATAAAGTTTTACACCAAACACTCTCTCACTAGGACTAAGTCTTACCACACAGTGCCTTGCCAGCCTATCTAAATCCTCCTGCTCTCAGGAAGAGTCTTGTCCCATCATAAGGTGCAGAAATACATTTTTAAGTGCCAGGGTTCTCTGTATAAGAAATAAAAAGGCACTTGCCTGCACCCTTGTCTGTCCGACAGGGAGACAGCATCAGGAAAGAGAGGAAGCCGCTCCTCGCAGAATCCTGTGAATGAAAGGATGAACAGAGTAAGCCTACTCTGGCATAATGTAGAAGGGCAGCAAAAATTGCCAGGAAAACGCAGTGAGGTCCACCCCACAAGTTCCCAACTGCTTTAAAGCTACCACAGCCCTACTGAAGAGACTAATGTGGAATACAGCTAAACCCAGCTTGATAGGGAAGGTCAGAGCAAAACTGCTCAGGCTTCCAAAAAAATAAAATCTTGATAGAAGAATCTTATACAGACACCTAAACATCACCTCCTCCTTGCACCTAAGGCAAAGAGAATGACTGGGGGTTGTGGGAAGGGAAGTGATACTTAACAGCTTTTCTGTGGTGCTCTTTGCCTCTTCCTGCTGACCAGGAGTGGTATTGCCAACAATAATTGATGATCCGTGGACTCACCGTGTCAAAGAAATGAGCGTTTCCACCTTTAAGCCGATAGCTGTGCAGGCTGATGAGCATTATGCTGTAGGCACGGCTTTTAGCTAAGAGGTGAAAACGTCACCTCACTGAAAAAATGAGCAGTGCTGCTTAGCTAAGCAGTAAAGCTACAGTGAAATAAATTCACATTTTCATCCATTCTCTTTTAACTGATTAATAAACGTGGCCTTTATTTTTAGTAATGGTAAACACTAGGATTTACCATCACTTTAAAGCTACAAATGCAATCTGTAAATCACAGCCTGACTCAACTTACAAAATGTGGCAAAAGGATCAGATTATTAAAATGATAGAGCTGAAATCAGAGGTGGGCAACAGATGGTTGTAATGTTCTATGCAGATCAGCCACATCTTGCTACCAGAGGGTATAATCCTATCCCCGCATTTTTATATTTTAACCCTCACAACATATAAATGACATATTCAACTATAATACAAAAGAGGTGCTGCTGTGTTTTCTTTATTAAAACAAAACACTAGAAGTTGAGTATCTAATAGAGGTTATAAGACCAACCTGTTTTAGCAGCAGCAATTCCTCTTCCAGCTCACGCATTTTCTTTGCCTGTTTGGCGATAGTCTGCTCATGTTCCTTGTCTTTTGCGCGCAACTTCTTAATAATGTTGGAATTCTGCAGCTGTTGTTTTGAGAGCTTTTCCCCTTTAAAAAAGAAATAAACCATATTTAAAATGTATGAGTCAGCGGCACATACTCAAGATTCAGTGGAGTCCTTCAGTAAAGTCTGGTATTACTGGATTTTACACGACAAAACTATAAAGACATAATTGGACATAAAAGAAAGGATTTTTTTTTACCTTTGATAGAGGGATAGGGAGCCTCACTTAACTACAGACAGGGGATATATTCAAGAATACTTAGTGGATACTTAATAAACATATATTCATTCAGAGATACAAAAAAATAAATAATTAGACAAAGGCGTACAGTGCATTACTTTATTTGTTATATTTGTTTTGTTTATTGACTGTTTATGTTATAATAAGATTTAATTTTTTTGAAAATTTGAACACTTGGGATACATATTAGTACTTTATTCAGAGATTTAGATTTGGAAAACATAGTATATTGCAGCTATGACCAAGTCAAGAAATGAGATGCAAGGGAAAAAAGGGCATTCCGATTTATAGAACTGCTAACCAATGAAAGAGATTGGAACCTTACTGGACTCAGATCTGCGCCTTAGTTATGTTTTTATGGTTGACTCCGGACATTCTAGTAACCATATTGATGTTATGAAACTAGACCTTGATACAAACGCTGTATTTCTATTGTTATATATTATGTAACTCGACATGTGTTCAATACAAATCTATTTCAATTAAAAAAGAAATAAAATTATATATATATATATACACACATATACTAGCAAGGAATAAGCACTCTCTGGTTTTGTAATAAAATAGCATATTTAACTAGTGTGACGTTTCGAGGTATTCACCCCTTCCTCATATAATGATTTTAGTTGTGGAAAACGACACTATAGCTATTCAGTCTGCTACTAATGTGCTGTTTATCCCGCAAGCAGTGTGCAGAATATTTTAATGCCTATCCCACCTGAACGGGATATGAAAGTCTCATATTTCAGAGCATGCAGAGACTTTTCCGTTTACTTTGTTCTTTTGGATTCCTCTGATGAATAGCATACCTAGGGTAGGGTTCACGAGCAACAATGCGCTACTAGAAGCTAGCTACTGATAGGAGGCACGTCATTGACTCAGCAGATGTTTTCATCTAGCTCCCAGTAATGCATTGCTGGAGTATGGGTGACCTGTCTCTTGATGGTGGGGGTTCCAAACAAGATCCCACAGCACCAAGTACATTTCATGAATTCTTAATTGGAACATGGATGTCCAAAAGACAGGCGACTTTTCGGGTTTATTCACCCTTAATCATGCCAACATGATAGCATGATTAAGGGTGAATAAACCCGAAACGTCACCTGTCTTTTGGACCGCCATGTTCCAATAAAGAATTCATGAAATTTACTTAGTGCTGTTGGATCTTGTTTGGAATCTATGATGTATGGGGCATAGCAGCTACCCTATCCCAATTTGCACATGAACTATAGTGTTGGTAAGGTGCTGTTAATATTTTCTTATATGGAATCTTGATGTTGGGGGCCAGAGTGGAGGTGAGGCAGGCAGGTGATGGGTTGAGGGAGGTGCATATGAGAGTGGATGTGGCATATGGGACCCTGGTTGGTCTCAGTCCCCCCTGGCCCTTACATACAGCAAGTTATTCAGGGCTAAATAACCTCACTAAAGTGTATTTTATGTAACAAACACCAACAGATGTAATTACTTAAATATAGCTGCAAGCAGCGATAGAGGTGGCCATGCGCATCAACATTGCAATGGCATACAAGCAGCTAAGTCACAATATAAAGCTTTATAGAAGTTTTTACAATTCTAACATTAGCAGTTGGAAAGAAAACACATTTTCAAAATTTTTGCGTTTTTGAAGATGGCTGCCCCACCATATGACCAATACTTTCATCACGATCAGATGTAACTCTAGGTCACAAGGTTTTGTGTTACAGCAAATTTCACAGCTTTAACATAAGCGGTTGGAAAGAAAACACGTTTTCGAAATTTTCGCGTAAACCAATATGGCTGCCACAGCTTGTGACCAATTCCTTCAACATGAACAACTGTGACTCTAGGTCACAATATAAGGTTATACAGCAAATTTCACAGTTCTAACATAAGCAGTTGCAGAGAAAATAGATTTTCAAAATATATTCGCATAAAACAAAATGGCTGCCAGATCATATGATATACAGCCTCCATATTATGCATAGTAATTGTCACCATAGATGTCAATAAGCATGGCAAAAATAAATGATTATTGTAAAACGGTTTTTGTTTTATTATTAATTTAAAAATATCGTTAAGCGTTTTTGAACAATTCAAAATGGCTGCCAAACCACATGACCTATCAACTTCTCTTGAACAAATCTGAATGTTAGTCATAAGATAACTCTGTAAACAAAATTTCAAGTGTGTGCCTTAAGCGGTTTCAGAGAAGAAGATTTTTATAGTTTTTAAAAACAGCGCATACGAAACAAAATGGCCGCCAAGCTATGCAATGTATGGCTTTCAAATTGCACATACTAATGCTCACTATATACCTCTACAATTTGCAGAAGTTTCATGAAAATTTGCAAATTTTTTTATTTCACGAAGGCGACTGCGCAATGCGAATTTTAACTGCAATATTGTCTTTAAGGGTTATGACTATGTGTAATCATGTGTCTATTACACTGTAATATTGTTAAATATTGTAAAACTAATGTAAAAAGTGCAAAATTACGTAATTAAATGGCGATTAAAAGGTTATTGTCTCACAGCAGCCATGTTGATTATGGAAATATCGCAATTTTAACAAACTTGGTAGAGGACCTTGCAAGGAGCATATGTGCAAAATTTTGCTTTATTGCACTAAGCGGTTTAAGAAAAGAAGATGTTTGAAGATTTTCGCAAAATGCAAGATGGCTGCTATATCATGTGACCAAGGCACTTCTGTTGAGCAGTGGCAAATCTAGTTTATAGCAGCACTGAGCACAGCAAGTTTCAAAGTTGTAACACAAGCAGTTCTAGAGATAGATTATTAAGCGTTTCTCGAAATTTGTCGCAAAAAGCAATATGGCTGCGTAACCTTATGACCTATGAGTTCAATATTGCATGAGATGTAGCAGAGCAATAGGCTGTACCAGCATACCTGATTTCAAGAGCTTTGCTTTAGCAGTTCAAAAGTTATGGGCAATAGAAAAAGTGGCGGAATAATAAAAATAATAATAATAATAATAAAAATAATAATCCTGGCAATAACAATAGGTTGTCCTGCAACTTTGTTGCATGGCCACCTAATTACCTGTTACAGTTATAGATTTTCTGGTTACTGACCAGCCCTCAAAGGGATTTTTAACTTAAAAATGTAACTTCCAAAAAAGCCTTTTATTAATGAAAATGCAATTGCAAAGTACATTTATTATTTATTTTGCCCCTTAGAGAATTGAATCTGAATTATGTAACCAGCATGCTGCAAATTAAGCTGACCTGGCGACATACTACGCAGTAAATACTTAGAGCAATGCACAAACTTTTTTACGACTTCTAATCTCAAGGGAAATCAGATAAATCTACCAGGCTTCTAAAATGGTTTAATGCTGACTGTCACTTTGTCAGCACAATGTGTAGAGTTTTGCAAGTTTTAAATGTTTTTAAAACATTAATTTGTATACAGATATTTTGCAATACAATGCTTAAAGGGTTATGATACCCAGAAATATTCTTGTGTGGTTCAGACAGAGCATACCAATGGTAGTTCTGCCCTGATCAGTGCTTCGTTGCCATATGAAGAGAATTGCCTTCTGCCCCCAGCTGCGGGGACCACAAAATGCTCCACAGTGCTGGACGCAGGTAATATTTAGACACAGTAAGTACTACGTGATGCCGTAATTACGTCCATATGTCGCAAGGGGTTAAATAAAAAACAAATCTCTAACTTAAAAGGTTTTCTATAGTCTAACATTTTAATTAGTTTGTGTATTTGTGCTAGATCACACCTGTTAAACACATCTAAACTGTCATTAATTATGGCTGGAATGCAATATAACCTGTTTTTGTACAGGCACGATTCCAAATATGAAATAGTTTGTTAAATGCCCTTTTGTAAAGAAACCTTTATATGCAGTGGCGTATTTAGGTTTTGGGCTGCCCTAGGCACTCACAATTCTGCTAGGATATAACTACCTGCGCCTCAGATGGGATATACCTACCTGCGCCTCAGATGGGATACAAGTACCTGCTCCTCATATGTACCTGCGCCTCAGATGGGATACAAGTACCTGCTCCTCAGATGGGATATACCTTGTCACGGATACCAGGCTGCAAGGGTTAAACCC
Source organism: Bombina bombina (assembly GCF_027579735.1). NCBI lineage: Eukaryota > Metazoa > Chordata > Amphibia > Anura > Bombinatoridae > Bombina > Bombina bombina. The sequence goes on along the minus strand of NC_069505.1, from coordinate 243,551,300 downwards.
CTACCCCCTATAACCTCACCCCTGTTTCTCAGTGGTTTTGGGCTCCTCCGAGCAACCACAATCCCTGGAAGCTTTGGTTTGCTTGTCTTGTGAAAAGCTGGTGTATGACCAGGAAAACCCTCCTAGGCTGGCCAGGCCCCTGGAACTCCTGGTCGGCCGCCTCACCACGGACACCCGCCTAACCCCTCTAAGGCTGTCCGGGCTCCTGGAACTCCTGGTCGGCCACAGGACAGCAGGACACCCGCTAACTTTACCCCTGGTCGCTCTAGCAACCATGTGCCCGAGAGCTCCTCTCTTTTGGGGATTAGTAGCCCCTAGGGAGGACAAGAATGGGGGAATTACCGGAGGGGAGCTGCTTTGGGAACCGGGGGTTTTGGACACCCCTACCCCCATAACTTCAACGGGCAGTATCTCCGGTCCCCAATAACAAATCACGCCGCTTTTTGGACTGCGGCATCTGGGGATCGAGAGCTTTCAAATGACACCCTGGAAGAGCACTTCCCCTGGATCACCCCAAAACCGTCACCACCGTGTCCTGGGATTCTGTGGGACTATGGTTGCTATGAAGGCGTCGGTCAGTCTGGAGGGGCGAGAATGGTGGGAAAACTGTGGCATTGTCTCCCTGTTTTAGCAAGATGTGTGTGTGTATAAAAGATGTGTGTTTGTCCCAATAAAGTCTGTTCTATTTTCACCTGAATGCTAGTCTGTCTAGTCATTTAGGTGGGCCCTGCTAGAATCACTTTCCTGGGCTACATAGCCACTTGTTCCAGACAACGGAAGGACCCCTTTGGCGGAGCTACCCAGTCGGGGTAACCGGGGATCCGTCACATACCTATTTGCACCTCAGATGGGATACAAGTACCTGCGCCACAGATGTACCTGTGCCTCAGATGGGATATACCTATCTGCACCTCAGATGGGATCCAAGTACCTGCGCCTCAGATGGGATCCAAGTACCTGCGCCTCAGATGGGATCCAAGTACCTGCGCCTCAGATGGGATCCAAGTACCTGCGCCTCAGATGGGATACAAGTTCCTGCGCCTCAGATGGGATACAAGTACCTGCGCCTCGGATGGGATACAAGTGCCTGCGCCTCGGATGGGATACAAGTACCTGCGCCTCGGATGGGATACAAGTACCTGCGCCTCAGATGGGATACAAGTACATGCGCCTCAGCTGTACCTGTGCCTCAGATGGGATATAAGCACCTGTGCCTCAGATGGGATATAAGCACCTGTGCCTCAGATGGGATATAAGCACCTGTGCCTCAGATGGGATAACTAAATTTATGCTTACCTGATAAATTTCTTTCTTTCTTGACACAGTGAGTCTACGGATCATTTAATTACTATTGGGAATATCACTCCTGCCCAGCAGGAGGCGGCAAAGAGCACCACAGCAAAAATGTTAAATATCACCTGCCTTCCCTCCAACCCCAGTCATTCGACCGAAGTAAAAGGAGAGAAAGGAAGCAACAAGGTGCAGAGGTGTCTGATGTTTATAACATAACAGAGGGAAAAAAATACATTCCTTAAAAACAGGGCGAGCCGTGGACTCACTGTGTCAAGAAATAAATACATTTATCAGGTAAGCATAAATTTAGTTTTCTTTCTAATGACACGGTGAGTCCACGGATCATCTAATTACTATTGGGAATCAATACCCAAGCTAGAGTAAACAGATGATAAGGGAGGTACAAGACAGGGAACATAAACGGAAGGCACCACTGCTTGAAGAACCTTTCTCCCAAAAGAAGCCTCAGCCGAGACAAAAGTATCAAATTTGGGGGGCGGAGCATACAGCTGTAGCGGCAGGACGTGTCTTGTGGGAGCTCCTGGTTCTATCACAGAGTTTTATATGATATTTTATTGTTTTCCATACAGAGAGTATATTATTTTGTGACCAGAGACCAGCAGACTACTATAGGAATCAAGAAATTGATAATCCTGGGGGGAACTCTTTGGGTTCACATCTCTGCCTATACTCTGCAGTTAGGCCACGCGGCTGCTGCATTTCTCTGGTGCCAAGCAGTTCATGGAGCCGGGGCTTTCGCACATTCCTCCCCCTAGGCGACTGGGGTTACACGCAGTACTAATTACTGCTACTTTTGCAAATTGTTAATGCAATTACATGGTAATATGTGTGCTCCTAAAAATACCATTACTACACAGGACATGCAACGCATATTACAAGAACACTTTTTGAGCCTATCTCCCACGGACAGCGGAGCAGTAACCCTGGATATCGTAGAGAGCACAGCAGTGAACGAGATAGAAAGGGCTCTGACCACAGAAGTACACACAGCACTCGAGAGCCTGTGGGAGTCTGGGCAGATCACGGCATTACAGAAACAAGCAGAATGCTCTGTCACTCCTTCAAGGGTCGAAATGACGAGGTGGCCTGTTAATGTGAGGAGGGCTGACCTGTTACAAGAGACAAGCCAAATACCAGCAGATGCTCCGGTGACAGATGTAAAACGGCTTGCTAAGCACTTACAGCCTGACATGACCACAGGAGTGGGAAAGGGCCTAACTACAATACTGTCCAGAGAAAGTAATAATGTACATCATTTGGAGAAACTTTCCCTTTTCTGTCCTGGGACCTCGGGAGAGCCGCTGTTTGCTGACCACAGAGAGATATTGTTTGGCTGTCCGACGCACTATTCCTGCGAGAGCCTTCAGAGACTGGCGACAAGGCATTGGGTAAGCGGCGCTCCATGTGGAAGTCCAGACTATAGCCGGGTCTGGGGAGCACATACTTCGATCAGATGGTTATACGGCAAGTACAAGCTCTCATGGTGTCTTTATGTGGAAACTTTATTTGACTCCACATTGGGACCTAATTCTTTTTGGCTCCATATAACTAACTTTTGAGATCATGTGCACCTCCCGACCCTTCATACCCGCACGGAGGACCTATGCCGGGGACAGTGTCCTGTGCAGTCATATCACACCGGAGTGGAGTAGAGCTGGGATAGGCTGATTCCCTGTGAACTTTGCCGTAAGATCTGGCATAAGATCAATTGCAGCCTTTACGTTCTAGTCACAGTATTAGCAATGCTCTTTTAATATAAAGGCAGACCAGGACTTTTGTTAAAATTAAATACACTCGTTGTTTAGTTATATTTTACCTGCTTTCGTAAAAACACTTGTTTCCATATCATATTTAGCATTGTTCCTACCACAGGGGCCATGTAACAGTTAACGCCCTCATGATAGTACCACGCTATGCATACATTGCCCTTTTATATAATAACCGCTGATACCTACTCACATAACGAAAGGGGTCCTCTAAATGTTTTCTTGTTGATTGTGCACTCACTCCACGGTAGGGGCAAACGTTCTCCCAGAGCACCTGGTATTGCCTATCACAATTTTTTTTTCTTCAAATCTATCAAAATTTATGACGCTTATGCATGCTGTTTACTGTTGTTTAATGTGTATAAATTGTTGTTTTTGTTGTTTTCACACGATGCTATCACTGTGCTAACTTGCCCTGTGCTGAACCCTATATATCAACAAGTACTCTTTACTCTGTTCAGCAGATGAACCATCTCCCTCAGAGTACCAGAATGCCTAACTTCTTTTAACCATATACCAGAGAGATCCCAACCATCTAGATATCATTACCATTAGCTCATCTGCTGACCATCAGATGACCTCATTAGCAAAACAAGGATAGATGCCTTATCATCCCAGACTCGATTCACTAACAACATTCCTTTTTAGATCCTCCAGGGATTTATACCTGAGCAACCAAGCCTGACCACCAACACACCTCAACTGCCTTCAAGTGATTTAACATTAAACTCAGAAACGCACGTTAAGTAGCCTCAAACAGCCTATTTCTACGATAGAGCTTCCTTCCAACTCCCAACACCCCACTCCACCCACCCTTCCCTCCTTCCCCCTCCCCCCTTCAGCTTTATACCTATTTCAAAGAGTCTTATACAGTACTAGTATTATTCTGTATAACATATATAAATATTACTCCCAAGTGTTTGAATTGGTTAGATTTGTTATATTTATGTAAAGTAGGAGCCTGCATGCTCCACGTATAGTTTTCATTTGACTTTTGTACCTGATGGTAATTTATTTCAATAAAAACTTTAAAAAAAAAAAAAAAGTATCAAATTTATAGAATTTTGAAAAAGTGTGAAGAGAGGACCAAGTTGCAGCCTTGCAAATCTGTTCCACAGAAGCTTAATTTTTGAATGCACAGAAAGAGGAAAAAGCCCTCGTAGAATGAGCCGTAACTCTCTCAGGAGGCTGCTGTCCAGCAGTCTCATAGGCCAAGCGAATGATACTCTTCAGCCACAAAGAAAGAGAAGTAGCCGTAGCTTTCTGCCCCTTATGTTTAACAGAGAAAACCACAAACAGAGCAGAAGACTGTAAATAGAATTTCAAAGCATGCACCACATCTAGGTTGTGCAGCAGTAGTTCCTTATAAGAAGAAGGGTTAGGACATAAAGAAGGAACAACAATCTCCTGATTAATGTTCCGATCTGAAACCACTTTAGGGAGAAACCCTAACTTAGTACGCAAAATCACCTTATCCGAATGAAAAATAAAGGTAAGGAGACTCATACTGTAATGCCGAGAGCTCTGAAACTCTACGAGCAGATGAAATAGCAACAAGAAACAAGACTGATTTTTTGCATTTGCCTGAGGAAACGACCACTGTGTGGTCAAGAAACGGGTTGCAGCAAAAAGATAATAAAGTGTTTGTTTCAACTAACGCTTTGGAAGTTGTCCTTTGTATGCTGACTCAGCTTCAGACGAATTTCTCCACAATCGGTAATATCTCCGTTTGGGACGACCATCTGACTCCAGTTACTACTGCGATCTTCAGCTAAGGAACAGATGACAGTGTACTAGCCACTGTATTAAGTGCTAGCCTGCATTCAAGCATCGGTCACAGCACGGTGCAATTTGTTCTGGTGAGCATATTACCTGTTAACGTTAAGCAGTTCCACTGAACGTAATACACTATGAGGCGCCCTCTTTCTTTTTTTTTTTTTTTTTAATATCTAAGGAATGCATAGGCTCAAGCGGAGCCTGCTGAAGAACTTTAAGAACAAGGTTAAGACTCCAGGGAGGAGTAACCGGTTTAAACATAGGCCTGATTCTGACCAAGGCCTGACAGAACGATTGCACGTCTGGTACATCCCCCAGACGTTTATTTAACAAAATAGACAAGGCAGATATTTGACCCTTTAAGGAACTTGCCGATAAACCCTTCTCCAAAGCCTCTGGATTCACACCAATGCAGATATTTACGCCATATCTTATAGTAAATCTTCAGGGTGACAGGCTTACGAGCCTGAATCATGGTCTCAATGACCGATTTAGAAAAATCATGCTTAGATAAAATTAAGGGTTCAATCTCCAAGCAGTCAGTTTCAGAGAAACTAGATTTGGGTGAAGGAAGGGCCACGTTGGTGCCATGGGGATCACAGACATCCTCTCCTGTTTGATTCGAGCAATGACCCAAGGAAGGAGAGCGAACGGAGGAAATAGATATGCAAGACTGAAATTCCAAGGGACCGCCAGAGAATCTATCAGTACAGCCTGAGGATCTCTTGACCTCGACCCGTACCTCGGGAGCTTGGCATTCTGCCAAGATGCCATGAGATCCAGTTCCAGCTGTCCCCATTTGAGAATCAAGCTGGAAAACACTTCCAGATGGAGTTCCCACTCCCCCGGGGTGAAAGGTTTGTCTGCTCAGAAAATCCGCTTCCCAGTTGTCCACTCCTGGAATGTGGATCGCAGACAGACAGCAGTTGTGGGTCTCCACCCACTGAATAATCTTGGCTAACTCTGTCATGGCCAAGGAACTCCGAGTTCCCCCCTGATGGTTGATGTAAGCCACTGAAGTTATGTTGTCCAACTGGAACCTGATAAACCGAGCCAAAGCTAACTGAGGCCAGGCCAGAAGAGTATCGAAGATTGCTCTCGGCTCCAGAATGTTTATGGGTAGAACAGACTCCTTCCGAGTCCATGTCCCCTGAGCCTTTAGAGAGCCCTAGACTGCTCCCCATCCCAGCAGGCTGGCGTCCGTTGTCACAATCACCCAGGAGGGTCTGCGGAAGCAGGTTCCCTGGGAGAGATGATCCTGAGACAACCACCAAAGAAGAGAATCCCTTGTCTCCTGATCCAGATGTAATCATGGAGACAGATCTGCATAATCTCCGTTCCACTGCCTGAGCATGCATAACTGCAGAAGTCTGAGGTGGAAACGGGCAAACGGAATGGATGTCCATGGCAGCTACCATCAGACCGATCACCTCCATACATTGAGCCACTGATGGCTGAGGAGAGGACTGAAGCACCAGACAAGAATAGAAAATCTTTGATTTCCTGACCTCTGTCAGAAAAATTTTCATTGATAGGGAATCTATTATGATTCCCTAGAACACTACCCTTGTAGTTGTTAAGGAACTCTTTTCCAAATTCACCTTCCATACGTGAGATCGCAGGAAGGATAACAACAACATCTCCGTGTGGGAGTTTGCTTGTTGAAAGGATGGCGCCTGAACCAGAATGTCGTCCAGATAAGGCTCCACTGCAATGCCCCGCAACCGGAGCACCGCCAACAGGGATCCCAGAACCTTTGAAAAAATTCTGGGAACTGTGGCAAGGCCAAATGGGAAAGCCACAAACTGGAAGTGTTTGTCTAGAAATGCGAACCTCAGAAACTTGCGATGATCCCTGTAGATGGGAACATGCAGGTACGCGTCCTTTAAATCTACCGTTGTCATAAATTGACCCTCTTGAACCAAGGGAAGAATGGAACGAATAGTTTCGATCTTGAAGGACGGTACTCTGAGGAATTTGTTTAGACTTTTGAGATCCAAAATTAGTCTGAATGTTCCCTCTTTTTTGGGAACCACGAACAGATTGGAGTAAAATCCCAGACCCTGTTCCTGCATTGAAACAGGAACTATCACTCCCAGATTAGAAAGGTCCCGAACACAGTGTAAGAACCCCTTTTCTTTTTATCTGGTCTACAGATAATCTTGAGAGCAGAAACCTGCCCCTGGGAGGAAAGGTCTTGAACTCTAGTTTGTATCCCTGGGACAAGATGTCCACCGCCCAGGGATCCTGAACATCCCGAACCCAAGCCTGAGCGAAGAAAGAAAGTCTGCTCCCACAAGATCCGGTCCCAGAACGGGGCAGGCCCTTCATGCTGACTGAGTCATTAGCGGGCTTCTTAGATTGCTTTGCCTTGTTCCAAGACTGGTTGGGCCTCCAGGAAGACTTGGACTGTTCCTGCTTGGTAGAGGAAGAGGAAGCCTTACCCTTGAAGTTTCGAAAGGAACGAAAATTACTCTGACGTCCCTTCTACTTATTCCTCTTATCCTGAGGGAGGAAATGACCCTTTCCTCCTGTAATGTCAGAAATAATTTCCGCCAATCCCGGGCCAAACAAGGTCTTACCCTTGTAAGGACACGCCAAACGCTTAGACGACACATCCGCAGACCCGGATTTTAACCATAAAGTTCTGCGGGCCAGTACGGCAAACTCAGAAATTTTTGCTCCCAGCTTGATAACTTGTAGGGAAGCATCCGTAATAAAGGAATTGGCCAACTTAACGGCCTTGATCCTATCCTGGATCTCTTCAAGGGGAGTGTTAGGGGTAATATGAACCTGATGGCAGCCATCTTGTTCTTCGCAGCCATCTTGTTCCTCGCAGCCATTTTGTAATGAATAGACTTTATTATACTGGGGTATTATGCAGTGAGAATTATATGCATGTTATGAGTTTCTTTAGCTATTCGGCCTTGCCAATGTACCCTGGCTTAATGCCTAGAAGTAAGATAGAATAAGATAATGTAAACAAGAGGCTTTAGACACTCGGTTGTCTCTGCAGATGGTAGTTTGTTATGACTCTGTAAATATTGTTATGAGAAACTCATGTTCCAGTTTTTCCTTGTAAATTGCTCTGTATAACTGTGTAAGATGACGCGGTCCTAACGTGTCATCCCCTTAACCCTGTATGTCACTATAAGAAAGGCTTGCACTGTGCAATAAACAGAATTGGCTTTTGATCATAATGCTGCGTGGTCTGAGTCATTCTAAGGGGCCCTTATCAGGTAATCTACATATGCCTCAGGTGGTACACTAGGCCCCAGGCTTTGGCCTGCACTGACACTTACCCCCTGAAGGGGACACCTAACAGTTTTGGCGTCAGGACAGTGGGATTCGCAGGGAGTAACTATGAGTGCTTTTACCATGCTTTCTTTCTGTGAATTTGAACCTAAATTTAGTCTGGTAATAGGTGTTGATGATAATGATATAAGGTTAAAGGGGTTCCTGTGGTTGAAGCACAGGTTTGCGGAGGTTAAAGTCCTGCCGGCAGTTGTGATACCCCTCCAGACAGGTAATCAGTCCTGTGCTGGGACACGACAGGTATTGTGAGTCCTGTCGGTGATAAGCGCGCAAGAAATATATGAATGCCAGTTGACGGGAGGATTTTTTTAAGATAAAACTCCCCCGGGCAAGGTGGCAGTGAGTGAGTGAGTCTCACGTCTGTTAAAGTTTCCCATATTCATTCCCATAATAGAGTTTTGTTACCCACCTGAAGCTCATGTTGATATCTGATGCTTGCTTTTGCTGCTATATAAAATGATGCTGTGCGTAGAAAATATTAAGTGGCTGTGCATGTTATTATTGTGGCTATTATTGTGTTGAGAATTGGGAACTGCTCATTGATAAGAATGCACAGAGAAAATTACATGTATAAGGTAAAAGAAAAGAAGAGTTAATAGTTTCTGCAAAAGACAGAAATATTTTTTTAAAACACTGTCAGTAAGTACTGCTGTTTGATAAATAGAGAAATCTCTGTGTTTAAGAATGTAGCAGGCAAAGAAGGGGGGCCACCACTGAGCGCGCACATAGATCAGAAGGAAAAAAAAAAAGAAAAGAAACCTGTTACAGCAGCTTCGTTTGTAAGATTTTTTTGTTTGCTTGCAGTAACAAAAATGAAATTTTGTATATTGAGATGCATAATGTGTGATGGTCTGTAGGTTCTCACTGTGGTATGCGTGTGACAGATTTGCTTTAAACCAAAAAACAGAATGTATTATTTGAAAATGATTATCCCACTCCAGGCAAAAAAATGGCCATTTTGCGTGGAATCGGAAAGAAAAAAAAAATGCATTGTGGACATGGTGAAAAGTTAATCTAGTGTTTTTTTTATATATATATATATATATATATATATATATATATATATATATGTATGTTGTACGCTATGAAATAGATGCTTTTCTGAGAAAGGAAAAAAGGGAGTGAATCTTTGGTATGCGAGATGAAATGAACTTGTGTGTCTGTATCGTAATAATGTTTCCTTCTGTTTCTATGCTGGGAAATCAGACGTTTTTAGAAGATATTTGGTAATGTTATTTTATATACCTGTATTTTAAAGTCACCAGCATGTTTTAAGTATGTGGTATTCATATGCAGTTTTAGTTTTAAGTGATAATTGTTGTTCGGCATGTAAAGATATGATATTGTTTTTGCAAGTGAAGTAACGGCTTTGAAAGTGCGATGGTGTGTGGGATTTTTTGTCACGCTCTGGTAAATATGAAACTGTTTCTGGTATGATTAATGGGTTAACGTATGTTGTATTTGTAAGGTCTGTGCACGGCGTGGGTGCACACAATGAAATATATTTATAGGCTGTAATTGAAAGTTTTTCTAAAAGGGCGTCCGTTTTTGTTGCAAGTAAATTAATCTGCAGGTCATGCTACAGTACAGAGGTGAAATTGGTGTGGTAAATCATACAAGCAGCCTAAATTATGGTTAGGATATACATATGTAATTTGCGTGATGAATGGTTAGTCCTTAAAGGGACGGTTCACTGTAACAAGGTGTTGCTATTAATGTATTGTCCATGACTTGTTATACAAGCAGCATATTATCTTATATTTGTCTGGAAAATCAGAGCTCAATGCGTAGACGGAGCAATAGAAAATTGTCATTTTATTATTTAAAGAACCAGTGCAATAACCCTGTATTAGTAGTTTGCTAAATATATTTTTAGAGACCTTTCTTTGTATATATTTATTTTAAATTTGCTGTTCAGATAGCAGATATTTTTTTTGCAGCATAACTTAATTCTCTCTGTAATGCAAACTGAAGTGATAAGTTGTCTACAATTTTAGTGTAGGGATCCGTGAGACTAGAGGACAGAAAAGAAAAAAAAAAAAAACAGAAAAAAACAGGAGAGAAAATATTTAAAGGGATACAGGAAAACTGGTATAACATCTGAGAATTTAAGGGAATATTTACATAAAAGACGATGAGGTTTACTGTAAGCCTAACACTAGTATATTTCACTGTGTTAGCAGTTTCAATTAAAGATTATTTTTGCGTTTGGTTAAAATGTCCCTTTAATTAGCCTGCATCCCACTGTGAGTGCGTTCTTATGCTGTTTAATGCTTGTTTAGGCTATTTAATGAACGTCAGTATGCATTTTTTTATTATAAGGATCATTGGGAATAATTTAAAGGGGAAATTGTATTAGTATTCTTTTGTAGAAAGCTTATTTTTGTGTTATATACGGTTGTTATATTTGGCTGGAGAGCTGCAGAATGGGGAATATCAAATTATATACAACGTTAAATCCAATAATTTTGTTGTGGTTAAACTAATTAGCATTTATCAAGTTTTAGTGTGAATTTTATATTTTTAAGCAGTAAACAGTGTTTCTCCTTTAAGTAGAAATGAAACTTTTAGCTTGCCTCACTATCCTTGAGAAAGACTGATAACACTGTGCATGTTTTGGTTTTCTTTAAAAAAAAAAAGAAAAGAAGTTTCTCTCTTGTGTTTGGCTTTGTTACAGAGAGAACAATTTGCACTGTACATTTAAAGCGGCAGTACTGGTGTTCTATGTTATAAAAAATGATAACTATAAATTGCTCACTACAAAGAAACAAGTATTTATATTATATTCTGTCATAGAATATAGCTTAAAAAATGATAATTTTATTTCTGTGGCTGTCAAACTGTATCTCACAGATATAACTCTTTGTTATTTAAAATAACCCCCACTGCGTTCAATAAATAAATGAGATATTATTTAATGAAGTGATTTCAGTGACACTTTAAAAAATATATAGTTATTTGGTTATTAACTAGTCTACCACTATTATTGCAATGACTTTGATTGCTGCTTAACAGTTAAGCCGTGGTCTATAAGGTGTCTAGAAATAAACACCCCTAAAACAAATGATGCACAGTTTATCTGATTCTACTGCATTTATATAACTAGCTAATTTATCTGTTCACAGTTTTGGTTTTATTTATATGGCTTACGTGTATTCTGTCTCTTGGTGTTGTAATGAGATTTATACAGCCTGTGATAAGAGGCAGTCCTCAAAGGTTTAAAAAATTAGCATATGAGCCTACCTATGTTTGGTTTAATCTAGGAAGGTTGGTTAAAATTAAAAGTCCTATCTGAATAATGAATTTTCATTTATCCTAGAATGTCCCTTTAACAGTGGCTACTGTGGTTATCTGATCTTTCCCAAATAAGCGCAATTTTATTTGTGCAATCTGCAACTTAAGTTTCTTGGGCATCTGCTGTGATTGCTTTCTTTGTGTGATATTAAAGTTTTGTACATAGTGGATGTTTTTAATTGTTTGTCATGTTCTGAGTGTGTTGCATTTCAGCGAATGTCAGAATATGTGTTGCATTCTAAGTTAATTGTGGTTGTTTGAAATTTGTGTCAGCAGCTAATGTTTCGTTTGGTGTAAGACAAGAACGATTGGTTTTCATTGTTTGTTATGTTTTTCTCTTTTGTGGACAGCATATTGAATTGTGAAGTGTATTTCATTTTGCTTGCTATTGAGAATTGTCTCTGCATGAGTGGAGTGCATGATTTATCGTTTAGTTTCTTGTTATCTTGTGTTTGCGTGTCACATGAGATGTTTCGCGCAAACATGGGGGAAGTATTGAAGAGTATTGATGAATATCGTTATGTAATGGGGGTGATTGCTTTTAGGAGGTGAACCTAAAACGTTTTGAATCTCCTTGTACAATGTTATTGTCTAACCACCAGCTGTGCCCTAAAATTTCCTTGTCTTACCCCTATGCAGGGTGCACTACGTCCCTAGGATTGTCTAGAACTTTCCTTCATTGGGAATCTGGCCACGGAAAAGCATCTACCTTGCTGGCCACCCCGGTCGTAGCCTGTACACCCACACCCCACTCCTTTTTTTTCCCTCCCTGGTGGATTAGATCTTTTTATTGTCTTTCTGTGTTGTATCTTGCTCTCATATTTCAGAGGCCTAAAATGTTTTATTTTTCTATTTTGTTCTTAACATATTTGTATTTGCAGGATGAGAGTATGCTGTCTTCAGAAATTGAAACACACTAACTGAATTATTTTTGAGTTTTCTTATTTAGGTAAAATCTGTACAGGCAAAATTCCATAAGTGCACTCTTCAAAAGATTAAAGATTGAAAGCAAGTAAACCTTTAAAGAAAGAAAAAATGAAGATGAGAGACCTTTTGTCAAGCTTGTTTTAACCATCATACTGCAGTAAAAAAAGTTACTGAACTATCTTTGGATCCATTCTTTGCTTTGCATGCTGGTACCAGCCCCAGAACTGGACTCTGGGTAATCCATGACTGTTTTCTCTGATGTGTGTCTTCAGGACATAAAGACTATCCTTCTCTGGACTGTGCCTTACCGCTCGATATGGAAGTCCTGTTATGCTGTTACAGGATCAACCAATTAAATTAGGGGAGTATTGTTTTAACCCTATTCCTTATATTGCTTGTTTTGTATTCTCTTGTATTTGTTTTATTTTTATTGATCATATTTGGTCTAAGAAATCATATGCTTCATTGGTATTAGTGCACATTGTAGTTTATGTGCTTAACATAGTAACTTTTTAGATAAAGGTAACTGTGAACTTTGCAGTATTGTACCCTATTGAATGGCCCACTGAGTATAAGAAAATATGTTCAAGGAAAATGCTGCAACATAGCATAATATTTTAGACCCTTCACCCTTTAGAACATAAGGAGGACACGTCTAAGCTAGAAGTTTATAGTAAATATACAGAGAAATGTTTCAGGGAATAGCATAATTATAGTTTATGAAAGCAAAGGTGTTTTTCCCTTTTATTAATTAGTACGGTATCTACAAAGTGAATTTGGTCATTCCTGATGTTTGTCAAAGAGAGTAATTCTTACCATAAAGATGTGTTTACCTTTAAAAGAGCTTGTAGTTTTAAATGATGTTCTGTTTGTATGCTTTCCTCATATAGGAGTGTGAGAGAATTTAGGTTGGAGAATTATAAGCATTATAGATAGCAGCCATCCAGAATAAAGCAACACAAGGTTCTTTTATTTTTTAGAAGTTCAAAGTGATATTGTAAAGAAATTCATTTATTTCCATTCTTACTACAGGGCAGGCCTTAGCATAAGTTTTAGCATAAACATTCAGGCCCTTGAGGAAGTCTGACAGGTTTTCACTTGCGTAGTATTCATGAAGTATCGTTTAAAAGTGTATAGAGAAGTTGTAAATTATTCTCTGAGAAATGTCAATGTATTTAGGTTGTATTATATATCAACAATGTTTTGTTTGATTTTAAATGACATAGGATGAAAGTGACGTTTTATTTGGACATAATTGTGATTGTATTGCGGTGTGTACTCATCCTGTACTGTTTCTGTTTGCTTCCTAGACTCCCTGTGACTCGAGTGTCTGCTTGCCATGGGTATCCACTGGTTGCCTTGTCTACCCCATGAACAAACCATCAGATTTCCAGTATCTCCCTGCGGAAGAACCGTGGATAAGCACCCCTACTGCAAATGAACTGTTGGAGAACTGTATTATAGCAAAGTGTCAAGGTGCAGCGCTCTCAAATGGACAAAGACTGTTCTTAAAGTATTCAGAGGCCACCTAGAGACAGTTGTGCTGTTGCTATGTCATGCTTTACTGTGGAAAAGGAACTGTTGGACATATTGGGGGGTGCTAGCAATGCAGGTGGAGAGATAGATGATGCAGCGTTGTTTGGGGGTAGATGGGGGGCTGGTTGGGTCTCTGTGCTGGTAGACCAGTAGTTTTGGGAGGGCTGGAGGATAGATGGAAGGTATTGGAGGGACTGTACCTATATGCAGTGACAATTAGTCTATAACAGTATATCACCACATGCGAATATTTTTCTCTTTAGTAAGGCTTTACTAATTTTCTATGCCTGTCTATTTTTATGTTATTCTGCTAGAATAAAAGGATGGTATGTTAGGGGTAATATGAACCTGATGGCAGCCATCTTGTTCTTCGCAGCCATCTTGTTCCTCGCAGCCATTTTGTAATGAATAGACTTTATTATACTGGGGTATTATGCAGTGAGAATTATATGCATGTTATGAGTTTCTTTAGCTATTCGGCCTTGCCAATGTACCCTGGCTTAATGCCTAGAAGTAAGATAGAATAAGATAATGTAAACAAGAGGCTTTAGACACTCGGTTGTCTCTGCAGATGGTAGTTTGTTATGACTCTGTAAATATTGTTATGAGAAACTCATGTTCCAGTTTTTCCTTGTAAATTGCTCTGTATAACTGTGTAAGATGACGCGGTCCTAACGTGTCATCCCCTTAACCCTGTATGTCACTATAAGAAAGGCTTGCACTGTGCAATAAACAGAATTGGCTTTTGATCATAATGCTGCGTGGTCTGAGTCATTCTAAGGGGCCCTTATCAGGTAATCTACATATGCCTCAGGTGGTACACTAGGCCCCAGGCTTTGGCCTGCACTGACACTTACCCCCTGAAGGGGACACCTAACAGTTTTGGCGTCAGGACAGTGGGATTCGCAGGGAGTAACTATGAGTGCTTTTACCATGCTTTCTTTCTGTGAATTTGAACCTAAATTTAGTCTGGTAATAGGTGTTGATGATAATGATATAAGGTTAAAGGGGTTCCTGTGGTTGAAGCACAGGTTTGCGGAGGTTAAAGTCCTGCCGGCAGTTGTGATACCCCTCCAGACAGGTAATCAGTCCTGTGCTGGGACACGACAGGTATTGTGAGTCCTGTCGGTGATAAGCGCGCAAGAAATATATGAATGCCAGTTGACGGGAGGATTTTTTTAAGATAAAACTCCCCCGGGCAAGGTGGCAGTGAGTGAGTGAGTCTCACGTCTGTTAAAGTTTCCCATATTCATTCCCATAATAGAGTTTTGTTACCCACCTGAAGCTCATGTTCCAGTTTTTCCTTGTAAATTGCTCTGTATAACTGTGTAAGATGACGCGGTCCTAACGTGTCATCCCCTTAACCCTGTATGTCACTATAAGAAAGGCTTGCACTGTGCAATAAACAGAATTGGCTTTTGATCATAATGCTGCGTGGTCTGAGTCATTCTAAGGGGCCCTTATCAGGTAATCTACATATGCCTCAGGTGGTACACTAGGCCCCAGGCTTTGGCCTGCACTGACACTTACCCCCTGAAGGGGACACCTAACAGGGAGTGTCTGTCCGAATAGAATCAGACAACGCATCAAAACAGTATGCCGCCTCACTAGTTACGGTAGCAATACACACCGCAGGTTGCCATTGTAAACCCTGGTGTACATACATCTTCTTGAGCAACCCCTCCAACTTCTTATCCATAGGATCTTTAAAGGAACAACTATCCTCTATGAGAATAGTGGTCCTCTTAGCTAAAATGGAAATTGCCCGTTCCACCTTGGGGACAGTCTGCCAAGATTCCTTGATAGAGTCTGCAATAGGAAACATCTTCTTAAAAATAGGGAATGGAGAAAAAAGGAAAATTTATGCTTACCTGATAAATGTATTTCTTTTTCGATACGATGAGTCCACGGATTTCATCCTTAATTGTGGGATATCGCCTCCTGGTTAGCAGGAGGAGGCAAAGAGCACCACAGCAGAGCTGTATAAATAGCTCCTCCCTTCCCTCCCAACCCAGTCATTCGACCGAAGTTAGGAAGAGAAAGGAAAAACCAAGGTGCAGAGGTGTCTGAAGTTTAACAAAAATATAATAACCTGTCATATTAGAAACAGGGCGGGCCGTGGACTCATCGTATCGAAAAATAAATACATTTATCAGGTAAGCATAAATTTCCTTTTCTTTTACAAGATACGATGAGTCCATGGATTTCATCCTTACTTGTGGGATACAATACCAAAGCTATAGTACACGGATGAAACGGGAGGGACAAGACAGGTTTACCAAAACGGAAGGCACCACTGCTTGAAGAACTTTCCTCCCAAAAACAGCCTCTGCCGAGGCAAAGGTATCGAATAAGAGACAACCAAGTTGCAGCTTTGCAAATCTGTTCAACAGAAGCATCATTTTTGAATGCCCATGAGGAAGCCACAGCCCTAGTGGAATGAGCCGTAATTCTTTCAGGAGGCTGCTGACCAGCAGTCTCATATGCAAAGCGGATGATACTCTTCAGCCAAAAGGAAAGAGAGGTAGCCGTAGCTTTCTGACCCCTACGTTTCCCAGAACAAACAACAAACAAGGAAGACGATAGACGAAAATCCTTAGTTGCCTGTAAGTAAAACTTCAAAGCACGGACCACGTCCAAATTATGTAACAATCTCTCCTTAGGAGGATTAGGACATAAGGAAGGAACAACAATTTCCTGATTAATATTCTTATTTGAAACAACCTTAGGAAGAAAACTGGGCTTGGTTCGTAACACCACCTTATCCGAATGGAAAATAAGATAAGGAGAATCAGATTGTAAAGCCGAAAAGCTCAGATACTCTTCGAACAGAAGAAATATCAACCAAAAATAAAACTTTCCAAGATAATAACGTAATATCTATGGAATGCATAGGTTCAAACGGAACATGAAGATATGCATCCTTTAGATCCACGGTAGTTATAAATTAACCCTCCTGGATCAATGGAAGAATGGTACGAATGGTTTCCATCTTGAAAGATGGAACTCTGAGAAACTTGTTCAGACTTTTGAGGTCTAAAATAGGTTGGAACGTTCCCTCCTTTTTGGGAACTACAAAACAGATTTGAATAAAACCCCTGTCCTTGTTCCAGTACCGGAACGGGACATATTACTCCCATGGAGGTGGTGTCTCTTACACAATGTAAGAACGCCTCTCTCTTTATCTGGTCTGCAGATAATCGAGAAAGAAGAAACCTTCCTCTGGGGGAGGAATTTCTGAACTCCAACTGATACCCCTGAGACACAATTTCCAGTGTCCAGGGATCCTGAACATCTCTTATCCAAGCCTGGACAAAGAGAGAGAGAGTATGCCCCCTACTAGAACCGGTCCCGGATCGGGGGCCGACCCTTCGTGCTGACTTAGTAGCAGCAGCAGGCTTCTTGGATTGTTTACCCTTGTTCCATGACTGGTTGGGTCTCCAAGTGGACTTGGCTTGTGAATAATTCACTTCCTGTTTAGCGGAAGAGGGGACTCCCTTGAAATTTCAAAAGGAACGAAGATTACTCTTTCGCCCTCTCTGTTTGGACTTTTTATCTTGCGGGAGGAGATGACCCTTGCCTCCCGTGATGTCAGAAATAATTTCCTTTAAGTCAGGCCCGAACAGGGTCTTTCCCTTGTAAGGAATAGCCAAAAGCTTAGACTTGGAGGACACATCCGCAGACCAAGACTTCAACCATAAAGCCCTGCGTGATAAGATGGCAAAAATCACACTCTTAGCCGCCAATTTAGTAATCTGCAGAGAAGCATCCGTAATAAACAAATTAGCTAACTTAAGAGCCTTAATCCGATCCTGTATCTCTTCCAAAGGAGTCTCTGTCCTAAGAGACTCTTCCAGATCACCAAACCAATAAGCGGCCGCACTGGTAACTAACAATACAGGCCGCCGGTTGCAAAAGGAATCCCTGGTGAACGTAAACCTTCTTAAGGAGACCCTCCAACTTCTTATCCATAGGGTCCTTAAAGGCACTACTATACTCAATAGGAATAGTAGTCCGTTTGGCCAGGGTAGAAATGGCTCCCTCTACTTTAGGGACCGTCTGCCAAGAATCCCTAATAGCGTCGGCTATAGGGTACATCTTCTTAAAAATGGGAGAAGGGGAGAAGGGAATACCCGGTCTCTCCCATTCTTTTGCAATAATCTCTGAAGTCCTCTTTGGAACTGGAAAAACATCTGAATAAGAAGGAACTTCCAAGTATTTGTCCAACTTACTCAATTTTTCTGGAGGAACCACTATTGAGTCACAATCATCCAGAGTAATCAACACCTCCCTCAGTAATAAGCGAAGGTGTTCAAGCTTAAACCTGAAAGAGACCTCAGAATCAGTCAGGGTCAAGGCAATCCCAGAATCAGAGAGTTCGCCTTCAGACAGGACCTCCGTGCCCTCCAACTCAGAACTCCGGGAGGGTACGTCCGTAATCGCCATCAGAGAATCAGAGGCTGCATTGACTACACAATTTTCCCTTCTTGTACGTTTGCCGTGCGATATGGGAAAGTTAGATAACGCATCAGAAAGTGTAGAAGACATCACTGCAGCAATGTCTTTTAATGTAAATGCTGCAGAAACTTGCGAAATACATGGCACCGCCTGAGCGGGCGTTAAAAGCTGTGACGCTTGGGGAGAAAGCTGCGGCATACTCTGCATCTCACCCGTAGACTCTTGAAAAGCATCCACTTTAGACAAAGATTTATCAAAAAATATTTGGTCTCTATAGTGCAAAGCCCTCTCAACGCATGAAGGGCAAAAAGGAACAGGAGGTTCCACAGTGGCATCCAAACACATGGAACATGGAACAGTTTGAATAACATCTGAATCCATGATTAACAGAAAAGCAAGCAAAAATAAAGAATTGGTTTTGTCTCTTTAAAAAATATTGTTACTTAAATTATGGCCAAAACATACGCAGCTTAACTGAGCTAAAAACTTGTCAGTGCAAGAGATTCTGACAAAGTACTGCACCTTTGCAAAATGAAAACGATTAACAACCTTTTGTGTTTTCAGATACAAGTAAGGAAAGAGCACCTCGCCTCAACAGCTCTGCTGAGGCGCCTACCTGCCCCCACAGTCCACCGACCAGTCTTAGGTACAAGATCCGGATCGATCCAACGACGTCCAAGACCGTTTTCTTAACTCGCAACCATGCGGTCGTTGCATCAATGCTGATGGCTACCGACAGTCGGGACTTTCCGTAAGTGAACATACGCTGCGCGGCTTCTTTCCAGCCCCAGCGCGCCAAAGGAAGCCCCGTCCTTTGTGGGCATCACCTAAGCCCGAGAAGAACGCCGTCGTCTGTACTATATTTATAAGCCGACACAGACATGTTTTTAGTCAGGGGCAAGGCATGCAATAAAAAATCCACCTAGTGCCACGAAATACACAACCATGAACCGGAGTCTCCAGTAACAATCCCCAGCGTCAGCCAGTACACATTAGCCAGTAAACCTTTTGTGTTGTCCTACTAAGATAAAACGCAGCAAAGAATATAGCTTTTGACAATATAAAGCTACAGTGTCGGTTGACATTGCCACATGAGAACCCACACTCTGTTAGCAAGGAAAGCCCTTCCCAGAGAGCCTGTGTGTCTCCCCAACAGAAAAAGTACAGCCATTTCTGAGATAGCAAGTTTCCCAGAAAAATAAAGACTGCACTTACCTCTATGCTGAGCGACAGTATGACACGTCACACAGGATCAAGAGGTCTTCTCCCTCCTGTAGTTCTGTGGACACAGAAGGGCCTTAGTTACTATGTGCTAAGACCATCAATCAAGAAGGGCAGAACTAGTATGGGAGGCACAGTGAGGGCAAAACCCCACCAGTTCCCATTGCTTTAAAGCCACCTGTAGCTTTAATCTAGAGGCTGACAAGGAATACAGCTACACCCTATAGTAAAATAGCACACTTTGGCACCATTTTAAAAATAATAAACACTTGATTGAAGAATCTAAACTAACACCTCACTTTACCTCTTCCTATTCACTAACACAGGCAAAGAGAATGACTGGGTTGGGAGGGAAGGGAGGAGCTATTTATACAGCTCTGCTGTGGTGCTCTTTGCCTCCTCCTGCTGACCAGGAGGCGATATCCCACAAGGATGAAATCCGTGGACTCATCGTATCTTGAAAAAGAAAGGGATACCCGGTCTCTGCCATTCCCTAGCAATAATCTCTGTAGCCCGATCTGGTACAGGAAAAACCTCCACCATGGAAGGTACATCAAAATACTTGTTAAGCTTACTAGACTTCTTAGGATTGACTACGACAGTAGTGTCGGAGTCGTCCAAGGTAGCCAAAATCTCCTTAAGTAACAAACTGAGGTGTTCCAGCTTAAACTTGGAGGATACAAGTTCAGTATCAGAAGAAGGAATTACACTGTCTGAGCCTGAGAGTTCACCCTCAGATGCTACCGAAGTATCTTCCTCCTCAGATTTCTGGGAGGGAACATTTGAAATAGCCACGACTGTGTCAGAAACCTTACTCACTGATTATTTACATTTCCTCTTGCGCTTTCCCTGCAGCATGGGAAAAGAGGACAACGCATCAGATACCGCAGAGGACATGAGGGAAGCAATGTCTTGCAGCATAACTCCAGGCGGAGTATGAGAGGAAGCGCAGGGAACTGCATGTGTGGACGATAACATTTGGGACACTTGAGGAGAAAGCTGCGGCATATCTTGAACATTGTCAGTAGACTCCTGAACAGCATCCACCTTAGACAATGATGGCTCAGAAAAAAGTCTATCCCAGTAATTTAAATACATGAGGAACAGAAAGGGATTGGTGGTTTCACATTAGCATCAAAACATGTAAGATCATACAGGCCCTCTTGGTCCATCTTTATTCACAAATAAACAAAATAGATAAATAAACTGATATTTTAATTAGAAATTACCACACACAAAAAACAAAAAAGTTACTGTTTCTTTAAATGTTAAAAAGAAACTGTTTTATTTTTCTGCAAGAAAATAAACTGTCACAAAAACACTCCGGACAACCTCTACACCTAAGCGGACTCAACTTCTATATGCTGTAAATTGCAGTCCGGTAACCATAAACACTGCAACGAAGCTATCTCTGCTCCGGAACACAGGAAGTGTAGGAGGAAAAGGCGAGCAACAGAAAATTGCCGCCTCAGCTAACCCCGCCCATCGTGGGCATTACAAAATTAACCTCCCGGTCGGCTAAATATATTCTAAAGCCGCTGGGAGTAAGATAAAAAATAAAACACCACATATTGAGCCTAAGTCTCCTCGTCCCCAGTGCCTGCCATTACTGCCGATATTAAAGGGACAGTCAAGTCCAAAAAAAAAAAAAACTTTCATTTTTCAAATAGGGCATGTAATTTTAAACAACTTTCCAATTTACTTTTATCAACAATTTTGCTTTGTTCTCTTAGTATTCTAGTTGAAAGCAAACCTAGGAAGGCACATATGATAATTTGTAAGCCCTTGAAGTCCTCCTCTATTTATTTGCTTTTCACAGCATGTAGGCCATATAGATAGCATTGTGATCACGCTCGTGGCTAGTGGCAGACACTGCACTAATTGGCTAAAATGCAAGTCAATAGATAATAACTAAAAGTCATGTGATTAGGGGAGGTCAGAAGATGCTTAGATACAAGTTAGTCACAGAAGTAAGAAGTGTATTAATATAACAGTGTTGGTTTTGCAAAACCGGGGAATGGGTAATAAAGGGATTATCTATCTTTTTAAACAACAAACATTCTGGTGTTGACTGTCCCTTTAACATGATCCCCTAAGCAATAGGAGAATGTCTCTTGTCCCATAAACTGATTTTAAAGTGCCATAGTTTTCCTGCATATGTTCCCAGAATAATAAAGTCAGCACTTACCTTCAGAAATCTGCCAGGCAGCAAGGCAGCTCACCAGGTTTGAGAGGCCAGTTCCCTCACATGGACTTATGGTAGAAAAACAAAGACTGAGTAATCTTACTCAGGCTTTCAAAGTTAGGGCAGCATTAAATACATGGGAGGTGCAGTGAGGATTGTGCCCCACAAGTTCCCATTGCTTAAAAGCCACCACTCTACTGAAGAGACTGATATGGACTATGGTTACACCCTAGGACAAAGCAAAACAAAATTGCACTGCTGAAAAATAATAAAATCTTGCTTAAAGAATCTTCTTTCAAACACCTAAACTTTACCACTTCCTTGCTATTAACAAAGGCAAAGAGAATGAATGAGTTGGAGGGAAGGGAGGTGATATTTAACAGCTTTGCTGTGGTGCTCTTTGCCGCATCCTGCTGGGCAGGAGTGATATTCCCAATAGTAATTAGATGATCCGTGGACTCACCGTGTTATAAGAAAGAAATAAGCACCTGCGCCTCAGATGGGATATACCTACCTGCGCCTCAGATGGGATATACCTACCTGCGCCTCAGATGGGATATACCTACCTGCGCCTCAGATGGGATATACCTACCTGCGCCTCAGATGGGATATACCTACCTGCGCCTCAGATGGGATATACCTACCTGCGCCTCAGATGGGATATACCTACCTGCGCCTCAGATGGGATATACCTACCTGCGCCTCAGATGGGATATACCTACCTGCGCCTCAGATGGGATATACCTACCTGCGCCTCAGATGGGATATAACTACCTGCGCCTCAGATGGGATATAACTACCTGCGCCTCAGATGGGATATAACTACCTGCGCCTCAGATGGGATATAACTACCTGCGCCTCAGATGGGATATAACTACCTGCGCCTCAGATGGGATATAACTACCTGCGCCTCAGATGGGATATAACTACCTGCGCCTCAGATGGGATATACCTACCTGCGCCTCAGATGGGATATACCTACCTGCGCCTCAGATGGGATATAACTACCTGCGCCTCAGATGGGATATAAGCACCTGCGCCTCAGATGGGATATAACTACCTGCGCCTCAGATGGGATATAACTACCTGCGCCTCAGATGGGATATACCTACCTGCGCCTAAGATGGGATATACCTACCTGCGCCTCAGATGGGATATAAGTACCTGGGCCTCAGATGGGATATAAGTACCTGGGCCTCAGATGGGATATAAGTACCTGCGCCTCAGATGGGATATAAGTACCTGGGCCTCAGATGGGATATAAGCACCTGGGCCTCAGATGGGATATAAGCACCTGGGCCTCAGATGGGATATAAGCACCTGGGCCTCAGATGGGATATAAGCACCTGGGCCTCAGATGGGATATAAGTACCTGGGCCTCAGATGGGATATAAGCACCTGGGCCTCAGATGGGATATAAGCACCTGCGCCTCAGATGGGATATAACTACCTGCGCCTCAGATGGGATATAACTACCTGCGCCTCAGATAGGACACCTACCTTCCTCTAACAGGCCTTTAATTTGCTCATCCTTTTCTCGCATTATTTCAGCAGTTTCACTGGAGTGTAATCTTGTAGCCAGTTCCTCCTTCAATATCTTTAATTCCTACAGATGAAAAGCAAATCACATTAATTTTTACACACTTCTGTCTTGGTTAAGAGCTTGGGTGACTGCAGTAATATCTACTATTTGATATAAGGAGCAAACTTTTAGTACCAAGCACAGAAACAGAATTAAAGGCCGTTAATTTACTAGAAGTTCTAAACCATTACAGAGACACAATTAATTGTGATCACGATGTCCCTTAGGTTTACGAGGTACTGTTAGCAATGAGTTGCACCACTGTCTGGCAGTTAAGGGGTTACAGCACCAAATGAATGAATAGAATGGTTAGTAAAGTACCTTTTTGGTCGTATCCCTCTCTTTACAGGCCAGCTGTGCCTTCCTTTCAGCTTCTGCTATTCGATGAGTAAACTCGTCTTTCAGGGAGAGGCTACTGTGGCTTTCTTCTTTAAGCCTTAACATTTCACTAAAATCAAATGAAACCTAATTGTGATAAATACAGCAACTAACAGTATGTGCAGTAGAACCGCAGTAATGTGCGTGTCACACTACATAGGTGCATATATACTGCATTTCTTGTTTGTCAATATGTATTAAACTTACCATGTATGTCAACTATTAAATGCAGACACCTGCAAAATCTGAGTGAGAAACTTTTGCGCCATCATTGAGCCAGCAACTGATATTTATAAAGCAGTGGTTTAAACTGGGTGATTGACAAGCCCTATTCTCATGCAATTGGTTGTACAAGTGCAGGGAGTAGCATTGCACTTCAGATAGTAAATATGGGGAACAAATACGCCCCACAATTTTCAATGAAATGCAGACAGGTTCACAACATGTTGATAAATCTAGCACTTGGTCTACACCACTGGTTTTCAGACCTGTCCTCAGGCCTCCCCAACAGGCCAGGTCTTCAGGATGACCTTGGATGAGTGCAGGTAAATTCACTATGTTTACAAATCAGCTGATTATTTCACCTATGCTCCAGTTCGGATATCCACAAAATGTGGCCTGTTAGGAAGTGTGAGGACAGGTCTGAAAACCAGTGGTCTACACTGAATTATTACTTTCCAGAAAAGGTGTTAAAGGTACAGTAAACAATAGATTATAAAGACCAGGGCTAGACAAATCAGGCACCTACGCGATAGCAATAATGTGCTCCCACGCCAGCACTGAGATACAGAGTAGCTGGAGTCAGCTTCCATTAGTCAATTGCGAGGGCAGTAATAGTACCTGAGAAAGAAGGTTTTGAAAAGCTATCTGTGCAGTGTCGAAATAAACTATTTTTACTGTCCCTTTAATAGGGACTATTCAAAACAGAATACTGTACAATATTTCTAAGTACTCATTAAGGTTATTATGCGCTTCCTCTAATAATACCTTCTTCTTGCTTACTGATAAATATAATAACACACCGCTGTCATATATAAGTACTCATTAAGGTTATCATGCGCTTCCTCTAATAATACCTTCTCCTTGCTTATTGATACATATAATAACACACAGCTGTCCTACGTACGTACTCATTAAGTTTATCATGCGCTTCCTCTAATAATACCTCTCCTTGCTTATTGATAAATATAACAACACACAGTTGTCATATGTACGTACTCATTAAGGTTATCAAGCGCTTCCTCTAATAATGCCTCTCCTTGCTTATTGATACATGTAATAACACACAGCTGTCGTACAAACGTACTCATTAAGGTTAACACGCGCTTCCTCTAATAATACCTCTCCTTGCTTATTGATACATATAATAACACACAGCTGTCATATATACGTACTCATTAAGGTTATCATGCACTTCCTCTAGTAATACCTTCTCCTTGCTTATTGATACATATAATAACACAGCTGTCATACGTACGTACTCATTAAGGTTATCATGCGCTTCCTCTAATAATGCCTTCTCCTTGCTTATTGATACATATAACACACAGCTGTCATACGTACGTACTCATTAAGGTTATCATGCGCTTCCTCTAATAATGCCTTCTCCTTGCTTATTGATACATATAACACACAGCTGTCATACGTACATACTCATTAAGGTTATCATGCGCTTCCTCTAATAATACCTTCTCCTTGCTTATTGATAAATATAATAACACACAGCTGTCATATATAAGTACTCATTAAGGTTATCATGGCCTTCCTCTAATAATACCTTCTCCTTGCTTATTGATACATATAATAACACACAGCTGTCATATATAAGTACTCATTAAGGTTATCATGGCCTTCCTCTAATAATACCTTCTCCTTGCTTATTGATACATATAATAACACACAGCTGTCATATATAAGTACTCATTAAGGTTATCATGCGCTTCCTCTAATAATGCCTTCTCCTTGCTTATTGATACATATAACACACAGCTTTCATACGTACGTACTCATTAAGGTTATCATGCGCTTCCTCTAATAATACATTTTCCTTGCTTATTGATACATATAATAACACACAGCTGTCATATATAAGTACTCATTAAGGTTATCATGCGCTTCCTCTAATACTACCTTCTCCTTGCTTATTGATACATATAATAACACACAGCTGTCATACGTACGTACTCATTAAGGTTATCATGCGCTTCCTCTAATAATACCTCTCCTTGCTTATTGATAAATATAATAACACACAGCTGTCATACGTACGTACTCATTAAGGTTATCATGCGCTTCCTCTAATAATACCTTCTCCTTTCTTATTGATAAATATAATAACACACAGCTGCCATACGTTCTTACTCATTAAGGTTATCATGCGCTTCCTCTAATAATACCTTCTCCTTGCTTATTGATACATATAACACACAGCTGTCATACGTACGTACTCATTAAGGTTATCATGCGCTTCCTCTAATAATGCCTTCTCCTTGCTTATTGATAAATATAATAACACACAGCTGTCATCCATACGTACTCATTAAGGTTAACATGCGCTTCCTCTAATAATACCTCTCCTTGCTTATTGATACATATAATAACACAGCTGTCATACGTACGTACTCATTAAGGTTATCATGCACGTCCTCTAATAATGCCTTCTCCTTGCTTATTGATACATATAATAACACACAGCTGTCATACATACGTACTCATTCAGGTTAACATGCGCTTCCTCTAATAATACCTCTCCTTGCTTATTGATACATATAATAACACACAGCTGTCATACGTACGTACTCATTAAGGTTATCATGCGCTTCCTCTAATAATACCTTCTCCTTGCTTATTGATACATATAATAACACAGCTGTCATACGTACGTACTCATTAAGGTTATCATGCGCTTCATCTAATAATACCTTCTCCTTGCTTATAGACAAATATAATAACACACAGCTGTCATACGTACGTACTCATTAAGGTTATCATGCACGTCCTCTAATAATGCCTTCTCCTTGCTTATTGATACATATAATAACACACAGCTGTCATACATATGTACTCATTCAGGTTAACATGCGCTTCCTCTAATAATACCTCTCCTTGCTTATTGATACATATAATAACACACAGCTGTCATACGTACGTACTCATTAAGGTTATCATGCGCTTCCTCTAATAATACCTTCTCCTTGCTTATTGATACATATAATAACACAGCTGTCATACGTACGTACTCATTAAGGTTATCATGCGCTTCATCTAATAATACCTTCTCCTTGCTTATAGACAAATATAATAACACACAGCTGTCATACGTACGTACTCATTAAGGTTATCATGCGCTTCCTCTAATAATACCTTCTCCTTGCTTATGGATACATATAATAACACAGCTGTCATACGTACGTACTCATTAATGTTATCATGCGCTTCCTCTAATAATGCCTTCTCCTTGCTTATTGATAAATATAATAACACACAGCTGTCATCCATACGTACTCATTAAGGTTAACATGCGCTTCCTCTAATAATACCTCTCCTTGCTTATTGATACATATAATAACACAGCTGTCATACGTACGTACTCATTAAGGTTATCATGCACGTCCTCTAATAATGCCTTCTCCTTGCTTATTGATACATATAATAACACACAGCTGTCATACATACGTACTCATTCAGGTTAACATGCGCTTCCTCTAATAATACCTCTCCTTGCTTATTGATACATATAATAACACACAGCTGTCATACGTACGTACTCATTAAGGTTATCATGCGCTTCCTCTAATAATACCTTCTCCTTGCTTATTGATACATATAATAACACAGCTGTCATACGTACGTACTCATTAAGGTTATCATGCGCTTCATCTAATAATACCTTCTCCTTGCTTATAGACAAATATAATAACACACAGCTGTCATACGTACGTACTCATTAAGGTTATCATGCACGTCCTCTAATAATGCCTTCTCCTTGCTTATTGATACATATAATAACACACAGCTGTCATACATATGTACTCATTCAGGTTAACATGCGCTTCCTCTAATAATACCTCTCCTTGCTTATTGATACATATAATAACACACAGCTGTCATACGTACGTACTCATTAAGGTTATCATGCGCTTCCTCTAATAATACCTTCTCCTTGCTTATTGATACATATAATAACACAGCTGTCATACGTACGTACTCATTAAGGTTATCATGCGCTTCATCTAATAATACCTTCTCCTTGCTTATAGACAAATATAATAACACACAGCTGTCATACGTACGTACTCATTAAGGTTATCATGCGCTTCCTCTAATAATACCTTCTCCTTGCTTATGGATACATATAATAACACAGCTGTCATACGTACGTACTCATTAATGTTATCATGCGCTTCCTCTAATAATGCCTTCTCCTTGCTTATTGATACATATAATAACACAGCTGTCATACGTACGTACTGATTAAGGTTATCATGCGCTTCCTCTAATAATGCCTCTCCTTGCTTATTGATACATACAACACACAGCTGTCATACGTACGTACTCATTAAGGTTATCATGCGCTTCCTCTAATAATGCCTCTCCTTGCTTATTGATACATACAACACACAGCTGTCATACGTACGTACTCATTAAGGTTATCATGCGCTTCCTCTAATAATACCTCTCCTTGCTTATTGATACATATAATAACACACAGCTGTCATACGTACGTACTCATTAAGGTTATCATGAGCTTCCTCTAATAATACCTCTCCTTGCTTATTGATACATATAATAACACACAGCTGTCATACGTACGTACTCATTAAGGTTATCATGCGCTTCCTCTAATAATACCTCTCCTTGCTTATTGATAAATATAATAATACACAGCTGCCATACGTACTTACTCATTAAGGTTATCATGAGCTTCCTCTAATAATGCCTTCTCCTTGCTTATTGATAAAAGTTGTGTCTCTCTCTTTTCCAGTCTGATTGTAAGTTCATCTATTATCTGCACATAACAAATGAGCGCTGTTATTACATCATTCATTAGTTTACAACTACCTGTAAACACACAAAATAAACAAAAAGTGGTGCGTGTTCCCTTAAACAAAAAATAATTGTATATGGTTTATAATTATACTTAAAGGGACAGTCAACACCAGAAATGTTGTCGTTTAAAAAGATAGACAATCCCTTTATTACCCATTCCCCAGTTTTGCATTATCAACACAGTTATATTAATATACTTTTTACCTCTGTGATTAACTTGTATTTAAATTTTATTCTGACAGTCCCCTGATCACATCAAATTTTATTTATTATCTATTGACTTTCATAGATTTTTTTAGCCAATTAGTGCAGTGTCTGCCAATTAGCCAATTAGTGCAGTGTCTGCCACAAGCCACGGGCGTGATCACAATGTTATCTATATGGCTGACATGAACTAGCTCTCCCCTGTTGTAAAAAGGAAATAAAAAAGCATGTGACAAGAGGCGACCTTCAAGAGCTTAGAAATTATCATATGAGCCCTTAGCCTTCTTTCAACTAAGATTACCAAGAGAACAAAGCAAAATCGGTGATAAAAGTAAATTGGAAAGTTGTTTAAAATTACATGCCCTATTTGAAACATGAAAGTTTTTTTTGGACTTGACTATCCCTTTAATGTAAAGAGACACAGAACTCACAATTCTATTATCACATGAAACTCTTATCTTGTAAACACGTCTCCTTTCTGTGAGAGCATACTAAGGTAGGTGTGTCTACGTGTCTTGAACACTATGTGTAACTATATAAAAGAAATTAATTGGATATTTTTTTTTTTTTTAATCGTATGCTGTCTGAATCATGAAGGTTTAACTAACGTCTATTACTTTTTTAGGGATATAAAACAGTCTGTTTTAGTGTTGTAATAAAAAAGTGCTAAGCAGTGGTTTATACTTAAAGGGACATTTAACACTTTGGGATATTAATATTGAATGTTTAAATATATGTAGTAAAACAGCTTTGCAATATATTTCCAGTATTTATTTTGTTCCATTTTCCTGTCTACACAGTTTATTAAATAGTGGATGGAAAAATGCAGTTTGAGGGAGAGAGGAGTGTTGCACAGGAATCTTACTGGAAAAAATACACCGAGATACTGTCTTAGGACAAATGTATTGGTACCTTAATGTAAAAGATGGTGTAGACCCATTAAATAAAATATGCAAGTTGGGAAAAGGGAGCTGTAGGGATACTTAATAATAGCACTAGTTAGTTAAAGACTGGGAATTTAAGTAGAAAATATAAGACAACTTAGAGCCCATTTTCCTGCCTCAGCTCAGGCGTTGCGTCCTTAGCTCTTTGGGGGTGCTGAGTATTTTGAGTGGATGTAGTTGGTCTGCGCATATTTCCACAACTTATTTCATATTTAGAGTTTTATGTTGTTCTTTTTGCAGGAATCTTCCTTACGATGTTACCTTAAACATTGCTTTGTGTCACACATTGGCTGGCCCTATTTTATGTGTCTTTTTTATTCACTTTGTGTTATTTCCAGTGACCTTTCTGGATGCTGTCATTGCAGCGAGCCCATGCACTTTGTATAAATAAACTTGTTTTTTATACTTATCTTAGAGAGTGTTGCTTATATTTTCTACTTAAAGGGACATTATACACTCATTTTTTCTTTGCATAAATGTTTTGTAGATGATCTATTTATATAGCCCATAAAGTTTTTTTTGTTTTTTTTTAAATGTATAGTTTTGCTTATTTTGAAGTAACATTGCTCTGATTTTCAGACTCCTAACCAAGCCCCAAAGTTTTATGAGAATACCGTCAGCTACCTTCTCCAGCTTGCTCCTGTTTGTGTAAAGGGTCTTTTCATATGCAAAAGAAGGGGGAGGGGGAGTGTCTTATTTCCCACTTGCAGTGGGCTTTCCAGTCATCTTTTCAACAGAGCTAAACTTAGAACTTCTAAGTAAGTTTTTAAACAGTTTTATACTGGATTTTTATATCAGTATCTGTGCATCTTATTCTTTATAGTAGTGTCTATTACATGCAGTTATATGAAAATGAGTGTATACTGTCCCTTTAAGAGTGCTGAATTCCCAGTCTTTAACTAGAGCTATTTTGAATGTTCTGGACATTTTTAAACATTTTTAAAAGTAGACGTGCAGCTAATTTCCACACACTCATTGGTTGCACACTCTAGTAAGATATTTATAACCGTCCCCAATTGGCCTAAGCAGAAAAGGAAACCTAAGAAACATTATGGTGGCGTCCCCTTTATCGACATCAAAACGTTACCCTTATTTTTTCAATATTTAAACAACCAATGTTATTTAAATATAATTATTTTATTTATTATATTATTCTCAGGCTAATCTTTGTTCTGAATACACCATTCTGTCAATTATTTAGTGTTTAATGTCCATTTAAGAGAAATAATTGCAATATGTATCATATGTATCATTTTAAAAAGGATTTTACCTTTTATTTAATTTTTTATTTATTTATTTTTATTTATTTTTTTAATGTAATTTGTGCGGGGTCCATTACTTTCTATCACAGCCCCACAAGGAAGATGGGGTCTCTACAGGTCAATGAAAGCTAGAGCAATAGGAAGTCCGGTTCTTGCCCATGCTCAGGAAAGACAGAATGCAACTTAAAGGGACATAAACCAATTGTATTCAGATAGAGCATGCGATTTTAAGCAACTTTCTAATTTACTCCTATTATCAAATTTTCTTCATTCTCTTGCTATCTTTATTTGAAAAAGAAGGCATCTAAGCTTTTTTTTTTATTCAGACTCTGGACAGAACTTTTTTATTGGTGGATGAATTAATCCACCAATCAGCAAGAACAACCCAGGTTGATCACCAAAAATGGGCCGGCATCAAAAACTTACTTTTTTGCATTTCAAATAAAGATACCAAGAGAATGAAGAAACTTTGATACTCTATCTGAATCACGAAATAAAAAAAATTGGGTTCAGTGTCCCTTTAAGTTCCCTTATCTGGCTGCAGACAGTGGCTCATTTTGCAAGAAAACAAGTAAGTTGTTTGCTGTTTTTTTATAACTCAATCTGTTTCTTTTTAGGTTTTCTTTGATGTAAAGGGACATTACAGCCAATACTAGATTGCACACGGGTGCATTTCAGTTTGACCATTTAATTATGTTCCTCTAAGACTAATGGCTTTTAAAATTGTGTAAAACTGAGATGTTTTTGAAGGGACAGTCAAGTCAAAATAAAACTTTCATGATTCAGATAGCACACACATTCCCTTCCATTATCTAGACGTGCACAGTCTTTTTATATGCACACTTCCTGAGACATCAGCTGCTACTGAGCATGGGCAAGATAACAATATATACGTATATGCATTTTGTGATTGGCTGATGGCCGTCACATGATGCATTAAGAAGGGAAATCTACTACTCATTTGAAATTCAAACTAAGTGCTTTTGCATTGTGTATTGATTATGCTAATCTACTGTAGTGACCCCCTGTATAAAGCAGCTGAAATATAAGATCATTTATACACACATTTATAATTGGGCTGACTCCTAAGCTTTACATTCCTGCTTTTTAAATAAAGATAGCAAGAGAATGAAGAAAATTTGACAATAGGAGTAAATAAAAAAGTTGCTTAAAATTGCTGCTCTGTATCTATGCCAGCTTTTTAATGCCATGTACATTGATAGCAATCCGGTATCTTCTTACTTCTCTGCCTCATATACGACTAATACTCAAACAAGGGAAAGATCCTAGTAAGAAGGAGTCATACAGACCCATAGCCCTTCTGAATTCTGACTATAAGATTTTCACCCCCATTTTAGCAAAAAGGTTACAGTCTATACTTCCTAGGATCATTCACAAGGATCAAGCTGGGTTCCTATATAAACAGAATTATTCAGCTAAAATAAGGGAGGTTTTGATGGCAGTTGAATATTTCAAGACATTGGAGAGGTCGGAACGGGGGGGAGGACACCCCTGACCTGGCAATTATTTCAATAGACGCTGAGAAAGCATTTGACTCAGTACACTATGATCATTTAATATTTTCTCTAGTTAAATTTGGTCTTAAATGTACATTTCTCAAATTCATTGAGAATTTGTATAATAAACCCCATACAAGATTGTTAATTAATAATATATTATTGTCAGAGATTACGTTAATAAGAGGAACACGGCAGGGCTGTCCTCTCCTTTTCGACGTCTTGATCGAACCTCTAGCAATCTTGGTCAGACATCAATTAGAAGGTATTAAAATAGGAAGGAGATCAAAATAGTTCTTTTTGCTGACGATATCCTCCTGTAGCTATCGAATACGAGAAATAATATACCAAAACTACTATCAATTATTGATCAATTTGGATCTTTCTCAGGTGTTAGGGATAATACTTCAAAGTCTGAGCTTTTATGGTTAAGGAAAAATAAAGACCCCCTCTAAATATACCCTTTAGGGTTGTCATAGATTCATTTAAATATCTTGGTGTCTTTATTTCCTCTAACCCGGACAATTCCTATATTCTTAATATTCCTCCAGTATTGACAGAAATCAAAAAGAAATTGAAAAATTGGCAAAATCTCCCATTATCTATCTCAGGTCGGATAGCTCTGTATGGTTCTTCTTCCGAAATTACTATATGTTCTTCAGAAAATTCCAATAATTCTTAAAGGGAAAGACATTAGGCTGTTTAATACTGCACTGAGAAGTTTTATATGGCAAAATAAAAACCCCAGGATCTAAATTTCATCTACCTAGAAAATATAGTGGATTTGCACTACCAGACTTGCGCTTGTATAATTTTGTTTTCCTTGCACGTATAGTGGCAGACTGGATTTTTACCAATGACTATGTTACAGATAACGAACTGGAAAAAAATGTATGTCATCCGTTTCTTCCTGTAGCCTTAATTCATTGCAAACCCAAACCAATACCCCAAGAAATAAAAAAAAAAAACTTAAAACAATTTTTAACCCTTTACAGATTTGGTGGAAGATTGGCAATCTCTTGGCTTTAGATTGCAAGGTTTCTAATAATCTACCATTCATGGGGAATCCCAAATTTCCAGCAGCCACGCAATCAGCACCTTTTCGAAGGTGGCATAATTTAGGTTTTGATAGGGTTTCTCACCTAATAGATAAAGATAGGTTTTTTGTTTTTTTTAAATGTATAGTTTTGCTTATTTTTAAATAACATTGCTCTGATTTTCAGACTCCTAACCAAGCCCCAAAGTTTTATGAGAATACCGTCAGCTACCTACTCCAGCTTGCTCATGTTTGTGTAAAGGGTCTTTTCATATACAAAGGAAGGGGGAAGTGTCTTATTTCCCACTTGCAGTGGGCTTTCCAGCTACCTTTTCAACAAAGCTAAACTGAGAGCTTTTTAAACAGTTTTATTTTTCTATCAGTATCTGTGCATCTTATTCTTTATAGTAGTGTCTATTACATGCAGTTATATGAAAATGAGTGTATACTGTATATTTATATCAGTATCTGTATAGTAGTGTCTATTACAAGCAGTTATATGACAATTAGTGTATAATGTATATTTATATCAGTATCTGTACATATTCTGTATAGTAGTGTCTATTGCATACAGTTATATGACAATTAGTGTATTCTGTATATTTATATCAGTATCTGTACATATTCTGTATAGTAGTGTCTATTACATGCAATTATATGACAATTAGTGTATTCTGTATATTTATATCAGTATCTGTACATATTCTGTATAGTAGTGTCTATTACAAGCAGTTATATGACAATTAGTGTATAATGTATATTTATATCAGTATCTGTACATATTCTGTATAGTAGTGTCTATTACAAGCAGTTATATGACAATTAGTGTATAATGTATATTTATATCAGTATCTGTACATATTCTGTATAGTAGTTTCTATTACATGCAGTTATATGACAATTAGTGTATACTGTATATTTATATCAGTATCTGTACATATTCTGTATAGTAGTGTCTATTACATGCAGTTATATGTAATTAGTGTATACTGTATATTTATATCAGTATCTGTACATATTCTGTATAGTAGTGTATTACATGCAGTTATATGACTATTAGTGTATACTGTATATTTATATCAGTATCTGTACATATTCTGTATAGTAGTGTCTATTACATGCAGTTGTATGACTATTAGTGTATACTGTATATTTATATCAGTATCTGTACATATTCTGTATAGTAGTGTCTATTACATGCAGTTATATGACAATTAGTGTATGCTGTATATTTATATCAGTATCTGTACATATTCTGTATAGTAGTGTCTATTACATGCAGTTATATGACAATTAGTGTATAATGTATATTTATATCAGTATCTGTACATATTCTGTATAGTAGTGTCTATTACATGCAGTTATATGACAATTAGGGCATACTGTAAATTTATATCAGTATCTGTACACATTCTGTATAGTAGTGTCTGTTACATGCAGTTATATGACAATTAGTGTATACTGTATATTTATATCAGTACTGTACATATTCTGTATAGTAGTGTCTGTTACATGCAGTTATATGACAATTAGTGTATACTGTATATTTATATCACTATCTGTACATATTCTGTATAGTAGTGTCTATTACAAGCAGTTATATGACAATTAGTGTATACTGTATATTTATATCGGTATCTGTACATATTCTGTATAGTAGTGTCTATTACATGCAGTTATATGACAATTAGTGTATACTGTATATTTATATCAGTACTGTACATATTCTGTATAGTAGTGTCTATTACATGCAGTTATATAACAATTAGTGTATACTGTATATTTATATCAGTATCTGTACATATTCTGTATAGTACTGTCTGTTATATGCAGTTATATAACAATTAGTATATACTGTATATTTATATCAGTATCTGTACATATTCTGTATAGTAGTGTCTATTACATGCAGTTATATGACAATTAGTGTATACTGTATAATTATATCAGTACTGTACATATTCTGTATAGTAGTTTCTATTACATGCAGTTATATGACAATTAGTGTATACTGTATATTTATATCAGTATCTGTACATATTCTGTATAGTAGTTTCTATTACATGCAGTTATATGACAATTAATGTATACTGTATATTTTTATCAGTATCTGTACATATTCTGTATAGTAGTATCTATTACATGCAGTTATATAACAATTAGTGTATACTGTATATTTATATCATTATCTGTACATATTCTGTATAGTAGTGTCTATTACATGCAGTTATATGACAATTAGTGTATACTGTATATTTATATCGGTATCTGTACATATGCTGTATAGTAGTGTCTATTACATGCAGTTATATGACAATTAGTGTATACTGTATATTATATCAGTAGCTGTACATATTCTGTATAGTAGTGTCTATTACATGCAGTTATATGACAATTAGTGTATAATGTATATTTATATCAGTATCTGTACATATTCTGTATAGTAGTGTCTATTACATGCAGTTATATGACAATTAGGGCATACTGTAAATTTATATCAGTATCTGTACACATTCTGTATAGTAGTGTCTGTTACATGCAGTTATATGACAATTAGTGTATACTGTATATTTATATCAGTATCTGTACATAGTCTGTATAGTAGTGTCTATTACATGCAGTTATATGACAATTAGTGCATACAGTATATTTATATCAGTATCTGTACATATTCTGTATAGTAGTGTCTATTACATGCAGTTATATGATAATTAGCGTATACTGTATATTTATATCAGTATCTGTACATATTCTGTATAGTAGTGTCTATTACATGCAGTTATATGATAATTAGCGTATACTGTATATTTATATCAGTATCTGTACATATTCTGTATAGTAGTGTATATTACATGCAGTTATATGACAATTAGTGTGTACTGTATATTTATATCAGTATCTGTACATATTCTGTATAGTAGTGTCTATTACATGCAGTTATATGACAATTAGTGCATACAGTATATTTATATCAGTATCTGTACATATTCTGTATAGTAGTGTCTATTACATGCAGTTATATGACAATTAGTGTATACTGTATATTTATATCAGTATCTGTATATATTATGTATAGTAGTGTCTATTACATGCAGTTATATGACAATTAGTGTATACCGTATATTTATATCAGTATCTGTACATATTCTGTATAGTAGTGTCTATTACATGCAGTTATATGACAATTAGTGTATAATGTATATTTATATCAGTATCTGTACATATTCTGTATAGTAGTGTCTATTACATGCAGTTATATGACAATTAGTATATACTGTATATTTATATCAGTATCTGTACATATTCTGTATATTAGTGTCTATTACATGCAGTTATATGACAATTAGTGCATACAGTATATTTATATCAGTATCTGTACATATTCTGTATAGTAGTGTCTATTACATGCAGTTATATGACAATTAGTGTATACTGTATATTTATATCAGTATCTGTATATATTATGTATAGTAGTGTCTATTACATGCAGTTATATGACAATTAGTGTATACTGTATATTTATATCAGTATCTGTACATATTCTGTATAGTAGTGTCTATTACATGCAGTTATATGACAATTAGTGTATACTGTATATTATATCAGTAGCTGTACATATTCTGTATAGTAGTGTCTATTACATGCAGTTATATGACAATTAGTGTATAATGTATATTTATATCAGTATCTGTACATATTCTGTATAGTAGTGTCTATTACATGCAGTTATATGACAATTAGGGCATACTGTAAATTTATATCAGTATCTGTACACATTCTGTATAGTAGTGTCTGTTACATGCAGTTATATGACAATTAGTGTATACTGTATATTTATATCAGTATCTGTACATAGTCTGTATAGTAGTGTCTATTACATGCAGTTATATGACAATTAGTGCATACAGTATATTTATATCAGTATCTGTACATATTCTGTATAGTAGTGTCTATTACATGCAGTTATATGATAATTAGCGTACACTGTATATTTATATCAGTATCTGTACATATTCTGTATAGTAGTGTCTATTACATGCAGTTATATGATAATTAGCGTATACTGTATATTTATATCAGTATCTGTACATATTCTGTATAGTAGTGTATATTACATGCAGTTATATGACAATTAGTGTGTACTGTATATTTATATCAGTAGCTGTACATAATCTGTATAGTAGTGTCTATTACATGCAGTTATATGACAATTAGTGTATACTGTATATTTATATCAGTATCTGTACATATTCTGTATAGTAGTGTCTATTGCATACAGTTATATGACAATTAGTGTATACTGTATATTTATATCAGTATCTGTACATATTCTGTATAGTAGTGTCTATTACATGCAGTTATATGACAATTAGTGCATACAGTATATTTATATCAGTATCTGTACATATTCTGTATAGTAGTGTCTATTACATGCAGTTATATGACAATTAGTGTATACTGTATATTTATATCAGTATCTGTATATATTATGTATAGTAGTGTCTATTACATGCAGTTATATGACAATTAGTGTATACCGTATATTTATATCAGTATCTGTACATATTCTGTATAGTAGTGTCTATTACATGCAGTTATATGACAATTAGTGTATAATGTATATTTATATCAGTATCTGTACATATTCTGTATAGTAGTGTCTATTACATGCAGTTATATGACAATTAGTATATACTGTATATTTATATCAGTATCTGTACATATTCTGTATATTAGTGTCTATTACATGCAGTTATATGACAATTAGTGCATACAGTATATTTATATCAGTATCTGTACATATTCTGTATAGTAGTGTCTATTACATGCAGTTATATGACAATTAGTGTATACTGTATATTTATATCAGTATCTGTATATATTATGTATAGTAGTGTCTATTACATGCAGTTATATGACAATTAGTGTATACCGTATATTTATATCAGTATCTGTACATATTCTGTATAGTAGTGTCTATTACATGCAGTTATATGACAATTAGTGTATAATGTATATTTATATCAGTATCTGTACATATTCTGTATAGTAGTGTCTATTACATGCAGTTATATGACAATTAGTATATACTGTATATTTATATCAGTATCTGTACATATTCTGTATATTAGTGTCTATTACATGCAGTTATATGACAATTAGTGTGTACTGTATATTTATATCAGTATCTGTACATATTCTGTATAGTAGTGTCTATTACATGCAGTTATATGAGAATTAGTGTATACTGTATATTTATATCAGTATCTGTACATATTCTGTATAGTAGTGTCAATGACATGCAGTTATATAAAAATGAGTGTATACTGTATATTTATATCAGTATCTGTACATATTCTGTATAGTAGTGTCTATTACATGCAGTTATATGAAAATGAGTGTATACTGTCCCTTTAAGGAAGAATTCACTCTCTAATAAGGAGTGTTTCGCGTATTTACAAGCAAGACATTTTGTTGAAGAATTAACGAATGAATCAGGCTGGTGCTGGACCTTGGGGGAATTTGGAAAGTTGGTTAGTTTTGGTTAAAAATGGGCACATGTCAATTTCCCCATGTTACCAACTTCTCAGTTCTCTTAAAGGGACACTGAACCCAATTTTTTTTCTTTTGTGATTCAGAGAGAACATGCAATTTTAAGCAACTTTCTAATTTACTCCTATTATCAATTTTTCTTCGTTCTCTTGCTATCTTTGTTTGAAAAGGAAGGCATCTAAGCTTTTTTTGGGTTCAGACCTCTGGACAGCACTTTTTTTATTGGTGGATGAATTTATCCTCCAACCAGCAAGAACAACCCAGGTTGTTCACCAAAAATGGGCCGGCATCTAAACTTCAATTCTTGCATTTCAAATAAAGATACCAAGAGAATGAAGAAAATTTGATAATAGAAGTAAATTAGAAAGTTGCTTAAAATGTTATGCTCGATCTGAATCAAGAAAGAAAAAAATTGGGTTCAGTGTCCCTTTAAGGGCATATCTAACTTAGAAAAAATGGCTACCGACTGGAATGTACTGACACCTCATAACAACATTGATACTAGGTTTGTCCAAGCTTCCATTTAAAAAAAATGACACAGGTCACTCTGTCCTCTACGTGGAGGGAATCGCATATTAAACTTCTTTACAAGTCATACTTCACTCCTGAAAAAGGATCCAGGTTTGGGAATTTGGAATTTAATAAGTGTCCAAAATGTTCGCTGCCTGCAGCTGACCTTTCACATATGATCTGGAATTGTCCTAAAACAAGACATTTTTGGTTGAAACTAGAATATTGGCTAAACAAGTCATTGAAGGTCTCCCCTCTGGCACTATCGTTGCTCTATATTGTTTTTTAGGTAAGGATAGAGAAGTACCTCAGTTTAATGATAAATTAATTTGTATGACTGTTCGTGCAGCTAGATATTTAATTTTCAAAAATATGGAAAGTGAATGCAACCCCCAGTATCTTAGAAGTCAAAAACTGTCTGAAGAAACAATGTATTTTGGAACAGATAGACACTAATTTGAATGCTGAATCTGATAACAGGCAGTTTTTTAAAAAGTGTCAGTTTTTATTAAAACTCTTTCCCCTGCTGAGAGAGATCAACTGATTTTTCTATTTAGGAATTCAGAGCTAACTGTGGTAGCTATCTTGCTCATCTATCCCTTTGTTCCCCCTTTCTTTCTATCCCTTTTCTTTCTTTTTCCTTAAAAAAGATAAACTAACCAATAGATTATGAGGTACTAAATAAAATATATTTATATTTGTCTTTTTTGCAGTTAGATTGGATGCCGATTAAACAGAGAATCATGTTATCTCTGATTTAGTATCTAGCTTTACGCCATGCGATGTGGGAAACTCATTTATTATTGTGCTTTGCGTGGCGGAAAAATGTGTGCGATTTGCTTCTATTTTTGCTTATTTTGTACCCCCTATTGGACATAAAAGATTTAAAATAAAATGCTGCTCTGTATGAATCATGAGAGAGAAAATATGTGGGTTTAGTGTCCCTTTAATGTGTAAATTAGGAAACAATGATGGTTATTTGTACATTGCCCGTTTATGAATAGAGATAATTTACTGCGTACTTAAAGGGACATAAAACAGGTTAAGATCTGTGCATATCCTAAAAGAGCTAATTAATTAAAAATAGTTTGCATTAAAAAAAAAAGTTTAAAAAGTTCTAGCAAGTATTTTAAAATAATTTTCAAAAATAAGCAAAATGAATTACATAGCTAAGCTGCCTGGAGCAGCCAACTCCACCCCTCTTATCAGTGTTTAGACACAGGCATTGTATTTCAACTAAATTCATTGCTTCTAGGCAGCTCCAGCAGATAATCCCTATTCACTTTTGCATTCTACCAAAACAACAATAGATATAGATACAGCCATAGAAGGAAATGTGTGGGGGGAGTTAGAGCTTTACAATTCAGAAACTAAAAAGAAAGGGTTAATGGCGAGGCACTGCAGTATACATTTGCAGGTAAAGTAATTAAAGTACATATAATTATATTTTGTCTTTATCCCAACTTGTTTTATTTCGCTTTAAACTTACATTTTGCAATGAACTGTTTTGATAAGGTCTATATGATCGGAGTCATTTATTGTGCTAATAAACAATACAAGTTCTTTTAGATACCTTGTCAGAATGATTACCTTTTGCATATCTTCAGCTGTGTAATCACCCTTTGGCTCCGAGTCAATATCCTGTAACTCTTGCAACACGTCCTCACTGGAAACGGACGCTTCATGTGTCTGAGAAGAAGTAACCAACAGTTCTGGCTGCTCCAAGTTAACCGGAGTTGCACTCCTTCCACTTTCTTCCATCTCAACGTCTTCTGATGAGTGCACAACTAGCGTCTCATTTAGATCTTGATCAGATTTACTCTCTACAGAGCCGGCTATGTCCGTGCTGGCGGCAGAAGGGCTCACAGCAATAGAAACCAATGTGCAACCTCTCCCCGACAGCTCGTCATCAGAATTAAGCTCACTTATACTACGACTGTCTAGGGATTGAACACTGAAAGAGTCAATCCTTTCAAAAGCATCAGAGGACGAGCAGCTCTCAGTGAGTTTTTGAAACTCATCTAAACGTCCGAATTCCACAGACGGAGACAGAAGCTGAAAGGAAGTCTGCATTAGATGGAGGCTGGCTTTAGAATCGGACGCTTCCTGCCTTGAACTGACGGAACTCTCGCTAATCACACTCTCATGGTCCAGAACCTCTATATCACTGGTTGTGGAGGTTCCAGAAGAAAAAGTGCTAATAGGTGGTGAAGGAGTATTACTTTGCCTGTCTTCAGGTTTTTGGTCTTTTGTATCTACTGCAATGTCTTTATCCTCAGGTATAACCGCGGGCGTAGTGCTGACAGGTCCTTCTGACTTCAAGACAACATTTTTATCTTTCACATCTTCAGAACTTTTATGAGGATCTTGGCTGGGCTTTTTAGTGTTACAGGTTTCCTCAGCAGAAATCTCAGCAATGCTTGACTCCTGTTTCTCTTCTGCTGGAGGTTCTGGTCTTTCATTATTTTGCGGTAGGCTTGGACATTCCTCATGCTTTTCCAGTTTGTCTTGAATTGTATCTCCCTGATCAGCTTGGGAAATTACCTGGGGTGTTCTGCATTCTTTAAGTCCTTGGGATTTGGTTGGAGGTTTTGAAACAACGGGACTAACAGAGACAGTGTTTACCTCCGGGGAAGACAGAAAGGCACTAAAAAAGCTTTCAGACTCATCCACAACTGACCGCCTAACTGGCTTAGTGATAGCAGTTGGGGATAAAATAACCTGATTTAGGGACTCCTCTGTAGTTCCACCCCAGTTTGAGTTTTCCCAGCTATTTTTTATGGAAGAATCATTGTCTAGAAAGAAAAAAAGAAAAAGAAAATAAACTGATGACCATTAAATTGCATTAGCTTTGTAATAAAAGTCTGTCACTTCCAATTAAAAACGTATAGAAATCATCTGCTTCGCAACATACAAAGTGATCAAGCTGATACATAACAGGGAAAAAGCCTTGAGCCAACACACATCACCCAGGTGTCTCATTGGTAAACAGACTGGTAGCTTTCCCTACCAACGTTCTACATAAATAGGAACCCCCATAGTGCTATCTACAACAACCCAATAGCAGCAAACACACATCACCCAGATGTTTCATTGGTAAACAGACTGGTAGCTTTCCCTACCAACGTTCTACATAAATACGAACCCCCATAGTGCTATCTACAACAACCCAATAGCAGCAAACACACATCACCCAGATGTTTCATTGGTAAACAGACTGGTAGCTTTCCCTACCAACGTTCTACATAAATACGAACCCCCATAGTGCTATCTACAACAACCCAATAGCAGCAAACACACATCACCCAGATGTCTCATTGGTAAACAGACTGGTAGCTTTCCCTACCAACGTTCTACATAAATACGAACCCCCATAGTGCTATCTACAACAACCCAATAGCAGCAAACACACATCACCCAGATGTCTCATTGGTAAACAGACTGGTAGCTTTCCCTACCAACGTTCTACATAAATAGGAACCACCATAGTGCTATCTACAACAGCAAACACACACACAAAAATTATAGTAGTTTAACATTAACCTTTGTTTTATTAAAGGGATGTGGTAGTCAAAATGAATTGGTATAAATCATATGAAGCGCACAATTTATTATAAAAAAAAAAACTTTTTTTCTTTGAACCCTTTGCTGAAACGGCTCCTTTCCATGAGAGCACTTTATGTATAACATTGTTACAAACACACTGTTATCATATACATGAAGGCCTCGTTTTCCAACAGTTACTGCGCTGACAACATACACCAGTGTGACATAAAAATGACATATTACACATTATGTAAATGAAAAGATAGGATACATTACAGCAATATTTATTTAGCTTAAAAACTGGTGATACTTTATTTTGCGCAGGAATTTGAGACTTTACACTTAAAAGGACAGATATCACCTTGCAATTAGAAGGCATTTCTGTTGTTTTGAATAGAATAAAATGTTTTTAAAACAATATTACATCCTTTTTACTGCAATTGTTTTTAAATAGACACATTTCACTCACTATTTCCCGTATTTGAAGGAGCCAATCTGGGCTTTAGTCTCCAGACAACAGCCACGGTCATTAAAGGGACACTAAACCCAAAAAATTTCTTTCATGATTCAGATAGAGAATACAAATGTAAACAACGTTACAATTTACTTCTATTATTTATTTTGCTTCATTTTTTAGATATCCTTAGTTGAAGAAAAAGCAATGCACATAGGTGAGCCAATCACACGAGGTTTCTAAGTGCAGCAACCAATCAGCAGCTACTGAGCCTATCTAGATATGCTTTTCAGCAAAGAATATCAAGAGAATAAAACAAAATGGATAATAGAAGTAAATTAGAAAGTTGTTTCAAACTGCACGCTCTTTCTAAATCATGAAAGAAAAAATGTGGGTTTTATGTCCCTTTAAGTACATTATTTTACAGTTATCTGACAAAGTCAGTTAGGGGCAGATATGTAGCAGTGTTAGCCTTGATAGGTCAGCAGGGTACATTTCAAGTTCAGAGAATTAGGAAACCCTCAATTTTCAAAGATAAATTAAATGACAAGGGGACAAAATAAATAATAAAAATGTTTTTATAAGTTGTTTCGGTGCATATGACAAAAAAAAAAAAGTGTTTACTGCCCAGGGACATTATTTCAACATTTTTGGGAGATGTAACATTTTTTAAGCTAATTTAATTGATCACAGATCATACCAGGAATTCCTGAACTATAGATGTTA
The DNA here is from genome assembly GCF_027579735.1 of Bombina bombina. Classification (NCBI taxonomy): domain Eukaryota; kingdom Metazoa; phylum Chordata; class Amphibia; order Anura; family Bombinatoridae; genus Bombina; species Bombina bombina. The sequence continues at coordinate 243,506,747 of NC_069505.1, read as the reverse complement.
TAATATATTACTGATTTGCAGAGGGGTCAGGAGGGTAATTCCTTGACTTCCCAATGACTTTATATGAGTAAGAGCATTCTACACTTGTGTAAACCAGGGTCAACCTGTGATGCACAAGACAAATTAACTCCAGAGCCTACCTTAGTATGTTCTTGTGAAAAGGACGTCACCCAGCCACTCTCGTCTTGTACACCCAGCCACACTCGTCTTGTACACCGAGGGTACGCACAGCCACTCTCTCTCTTCTTGTACACCCAGCCACTCTCGTCTTGTACACCCAGCGTACGCACAGTCACTCTCTCTCCTCTCGTACACCCAGCGTACGCACAGTCACTCTCTCTCCTCTCGTACACCCAGCGTACGCACAGTCACTCTCTCTCCTCTCGTACACCCAGCGTATGCACAGTCACTCTCTCTCCTCTCGTACACCCAGCGTATGCACAGTCACTCTCTCTCCTCTCGTACACCCAGCGTATGCACAGTCACTCTCTCTCCTCTCGTACACCCAGCGTATGCACAGTCACTCTCTCTCCTCTTGTACAACCAGCGTACGCACTCTCACCTTGCTCCCTCTCTATATACCCAGCAGTCTCACCCTGCTCCCTCTCTATATACCCAGCAGTCTCACCCTGCTCCCTCTCTATATACCCAGCAGTCTCACCCTGCTCCCTCTCATTATACCCAGCAGTCTCACCCTGCTCCCTCTCTATATACCCAGCAGTCTCACCCTGCTCCCTCTCTATATACCCAGCAGTCTCACCCTGCTCCCTCTCTATATACCCAGCAGTCTCACCCTGCTCCCTCTCTATATACCCAGCACTCTCACCCTGCTCCCTCTCTATATACCCAGCAGTCTCACCCTGCTCCCTCTCTATATACCCAGCAGTCTCACCCTGCTCCCTCTCTATATACCCAGCACTCTCACCCTACTCCCTCTCTATATACCCAGCACTCTCACCCTGCTCCCTCTCTATATACCCAGCACTCTCACCCTGCTCCCTCTCTATATACCCAGCACTCTCACCCTGCTCCCTCTCTATATACCCAGCACTCTCACCCTGCTCCCTCTCTATATACCCAGCACTCTCACCCTGCTCCCTCTCTATATACCCAGCACTCTCACCCTGCTCCCTCTCTATATACCCAGCACTCTCACCCTGCTCCCTCTCTATATATCCAGCACTCTCACCCTGCTCCCTCTCTATATACCCAGCACTCTCACCCTGCTCCCTCTCTATATACCCAGCACTCTCACCCTGCTCTCTCTCTATATACCCAGCACTGTCACCCTGCTCCCCTCTCTATATACCCAGCACTCTCACCCTGCTCCCTCTCTATATATCCCGCACTCTCACCCTGCTCCCTCTCTATATACCCAGCAGTCTCATCCTGCTCCTCTCTATATACCCAGCAGTCTAACCCCGCTTCCTCTCTATATACCCAGCAGTCTGACCCTGCTCCCTCTCTATATACGCAGCACTCTCCCCCTGCTCCTCTCTATATACCCAGGTGTCTCACCCTGTGTGTCTCTCTCCTCCTCCTGTATATCCAGCACACGGTCTATGGATTTCTGGGCCTGAGACAGAGCTTGTTTAGCGAAGCTGGAGAGGTGAGAGGCATTAAACCAGCTCATGTTGCGGGTGAGGCTGTGAACAAGCTCAGCTGACTGTGGGGCCTCTCAGGTCTCGAGAATACAGCGCTCCCAACGCATGCTCTGTGCCCTCAACTCTCCGGGTCTGTCGCCCGTGGGGAGCTCAGGCTCTCCTGTCACCCGGGACAGCACTAGCTGCTTTGTCACCCCGGACCCTGGCACTTGGGGTGGGCTTTGCCTAAACTGCCACCCCGGGGCCTAGAACTCAGGGTGGTCTCTGGCTTTGCTGTCACCCCGGAGCCTTCTGTCACTTCCCGAACACGTAGCAGTAAACAAATCAGGGGTGACGTCATGGGAAGCGACAGGAGGTAGTTGCCGTCATTACAGAGGGCGTGGTGTATAAAGTGGGCGGAGGTTATACGCTAAGAGTTGCGTCATAGAGGGCGTGGCCCTAAAACTAATAAAAAATAACTAAAAACAGAAGACGCTGAAGTTAGCAACTTATTCAGCCAGCTTCTTATTCGAATGCTGAAGTTAGCTCCTTATTCGGCCATGCCAGCTTCTTATTCGAATGCTGGTTAGCTTCTTATTATTCTAGTTAGCTTCTTATTCATGAAATAAATTATTTATTAAACAACAATTAGCAAAGTTAATGATATTAATCATGAAATTTGGCACCAAAGGTGGCACCATAATTTTCATTAATTTCAATAGGGAAATTCTGAATAAGATACCAAGCTTTTACTCTTGGCTCTTTGTCTTATTTTATACTAATTGGGCATCCCTCTATATAAAAAGAATCAATCTAGCCTGAGCCAAATGATATTGATCATATAATATGGCACCAAACCTGGTACCCTAATTTCAATGGGAGATTTTGAATAGGTAACCAAGCTTTTAATCTATGAAAACCATCTTGGCTCACTTACATTTGGCTTGTTTTATGCTAATTGGGCATCCCTCTATATAAAAAAAAAATCAATGTAGCCTGAGCCAAATGATATTGATCATATAATATGGCATCAAAGCTGGCACCCTAGCATCCATGCATTTCAATGGGAAATTGTGAATACGTAACCAAGCATTTGCTCTATTAAAATCATCTTGGCTCACTCACATTTTACTTGTTTTATACTAATTGGGCATCCCTCTATATAAAAAGAATCAATGTAGCCTGAGCCAAATGATATTGATCATGTAATATGGCACCAAACCTGGTACCCTCATTTCAATGCATTTCAATGGGAGATTTTGAATAAGTAACCAAGCTTTTAATCTATTAAAACCATCTTGGCTCACTCACATTTGGCTTGTTTTATGCTAATTGGGCATCCCTCTATCTTAAAAGAATCAATCTAGCCTGCGCCAAATGATATTAATCATGTAATATGGCACCAAACCTGGTACCCTAATTTAAATGCATTTCAATGGGAGATTTTGAATAAGTAACCAAGCTTTTAATCTATGAAAACCATCTTGGCTCACTCACATTTGGCTTGTTTTATACTAATTAAGCATCCCTCTATATAAAAAGAATCAATTTAGCCTGAGCCAAATGATATTGATCTTGTAATATGGCATCAAACCTGGTACCCTCATTTCAATGCATTTCAATTGGAGATTTTGAATAAGTAACCAAGCTTTTAATCTATGAAAACCATCTTGGCTCACTTACATTTGGCTTGTTTTATGCTAATTTGGCATCCCTCTATATAAAAAATCAATGTAGCCTGAGCCAAATGATATTGATCATTTAATATGGCACCAAACCTGGTACCCCCATTTCAATGCATTTCAATGGGAGATTCTGAATAAGTAACTAAGCTTTTAATCTTTGAAAACCATTTTGGCTCACTCACATTTTACTTGTTTTATACTAATTGGGCATCCCTCTATATAAAAAGAATCAATCTAGCCTGAGCCAAATGATATTGATCATGTACTATGGCACCAAACCTGGTACCCTAATTTCAATGGGAGATTTTGAATAAGTAACCAAGCTTTTAATTTATGAAAACCATCTTGGCTCACTCACATTTGGCTTTTTTTATACTAATTGGGCATCCCTCTATATAAAAAGAATCAATCTAGCCTGAGCCAAATTATATTGATCATGTAATATGGCATCAAACCTGGTACCCTAATTTCAATGGGAGATTTTGAATAAGTAACCAAGCTTTTAATCTATGAAAAACATCTTGGGTCACTCACATTTGGCTTTTTTATACTAATTGGGCATCCCTCTATATAAAAAGAATCAATCTAGCCTGAGCCAAATGATATTGATCATGTAATATGGCACCAAACCTGGTACCCTAATTTCAATGCATTTCAACTGGAGACTTTGAATAAGTAACCAAGCTTTTAATCAATGAAAACCATCTTGGCTCACTCACATTTGGCTTGTTTTATACTAATTGGGCGTCCCTCTATATAAAAAGAATCAATCTAGCCTGAGCCAAATGATATTGATCATGTAATATGGCACCAAACCTGGTACCCTAATTCCAATGCATTTCAATGGGCAATTCTGAATAAGTAACTAAGATTTTAATCTATGAAAACCATCTTGGCTCACTCACATTTGGCTTGTTTTATACTAATTGGGCATCCCTCTATATAAAAAGAATCAATCTAGCCTGAGCCAAATGATATTGATCATGTAATATGGCACCAAACCTGGTACCCTCATTTCAATGCATTTCAATGGGAGATTTTGAATAAGTAACCAAGCATTTACTCTATGAAAACCATCTTGGCTTACTCACATTTTACTTGTTTTATACTAATTGGGAATCCCTCTATATTAAAAGAATCAATGTAGCCTGAGCCAAATGATATTGATCATGTAATATGGCACCAAACCTGGTACCCTAATTCCAATGCATTTCAATGGGCAATTCTGAATAAGTAACTAAGATTTTAATCTATGAAAACCATTTTGGCTCACTCACATTTTACTTGTTTTATACTAATTGGGCATCCCTCTATAAAAAAAGAATCAATCTAGCCTGAGCCAAATGATAGTGATCATGTAATATGGCACCAAACCTGGTACCCTAATTTCAATGGGAGATTTTGAATAAGTAACCAAGCTTTTAATCTATGAAAGCCATCTTGGCTCACTCACATTTGGCTTGTTTTATACTAATTGGCCATCCCTCAATATAAAAAGAATCAATCTAGCCTGAGCCAAATGATATTGGTCATGTAATATGGCACCAAACCTGGTACCCTAATTTCAATGCATTTCAATAGGAGATTTTGAATAAGTAACCAAGCATTTACTCTATGAAAACCATCTTGGCTCACTCACATTTTACTTGTTTTATACTAATTGGGCATCCCTCTATATAAAAATAATCAATCTAGCCTGAGCCAAATGATATTGATCATGTTAAATGGCACCAAACCTGGTACCCTAATTCCAATTCATTTTAATGGGCAATTCTGAATAAGTAACTAACGGCTGGATTTACAGTTTTGCGGCCAAAGGGGTGCGTTAGCTACGCGTGTTTTTTTCCCCCCGCACCTTTTAAACAACACTGGTATTTAGAGTTCTCTGAAGGGCTGCGTTAGGCTCCAAAAAGGGAGCGTAGAGCATACAGGGAGTGCAGAATTATTAGGCAAATTAGTATTTTGACCACATCATCCTCTTTATGCATGTTGTCTTACTCCAAGCTGTATAGGCTGGAAAGCCTACTACCAATTAAGCATATTAGGTGCTGTGCATCTCTGTAATGAGAAGGGGTGTGGTCAAATGACATCAACACCCTATATCAGGTGTGCATAATTATTAGGCAACTTCCTTTCCTTTGGCAAAATGGGTCAAAAGAAGGACTTGACAGGCTCAGAAAAGTAAAAAATAGTGAGATATCTTGCAGAGGGATGCAGCACTCTTAAAGTTGCAAAGCTTCTGAAGCGTGATCATCGAACAATCAAGCGTTTCATTCAAAATAGTCAACAGGGTCGCAAGAAGCATGTGGAAAAACCAAGGCGCAAAATAACTGCCCATGAACTGAGAAAAGTCAAGCGTGCAGCTGCCAAGATGCCACTTGCCACCAGTTTGGCCATATTTCAGAGCTGCAACATCACTGGAGTGCCCAAAAGCACAAGGTGTGCAATACTCAGAGACATGGCCTGTCAGCCGCTCTGGAATCAATCCGGGATGTAACCCAACTGCTAGCGTGAATTGAAAAGCACACGCTAGCACACTGAGAAATATCCAGGACGTGACCCACTCAGGAAGCAGATTAGAAGATAACAAAAATGAATATTGTTCCAGAATGCAGGAAAGCCACAAAGGATAAAACGTCCCTTTAAGTAGTAAAAAGAACAAAAAGGAAATGCTCTTGTTTGAAGCTTCTGAAACAGGTCCTCTTTAACAGGCTTGTAAAACAAAGGAAAAGTTCTCTTTTGCAGCTTGTAAAAGTAAAAGTTCCTTTTAAGCAGGTGTATAACAAACAGAAAGGCAAAGTTCTCTTTTGCAGCTTGTAAAAGTAAAATGTCCCTTTAAGCAGGTTTATAACAAACAGAAAGGCAAAGTTCTCTTGTGCAGCTTGTAAAAGTAAAATGTCCCTTTAAGCAGGTTTATAACAAACAGAAAGGCAAAGTTCTCTTTTGCAGCTTGTAAAAGTAGAATGTCCCTTTAAGCAGGTTTTGTTTCTCAAAGATAAGGTTTAAAGGTAAAGGCAAAAGCAAGGTCAGGCAGGCAGAAGTCGGCATCCAAATATCAGCAAAAGGTATAGGCAAAAGACAAGGTCAGGCAAGCAGAAGTCGGCATCAAAGTATCAGCAAAAGGGTAAAAGCTACAGGCAAGGTCAGGCAGGCAGAAGTCTATGTCCAAATATCAGCAAGTAGGGATTAGGCAAGAGGCTTGGTCAGGCAGGCAGAAAATCGGTACACAAAAGATCAGAAAGATACGGTACTCACAATCCAAAGGTAGCAAACAAACGGGCCCAGATTCAGATCTCCCGCCGTTGTTTAAAGGGCAGGAGCGTAACCGTCATCAGAGGGGTGTGTTGAGAAAGCGTCATGTTGCTAAGCAACATGACGTCAGACACACAGAGCAGTTCCGGGAGCCGCGGCGACACGGCGATGAACGGATGCAAACATGACAGCACCCCCCTCCTCAAGGACCCCTCCGGGGGACAGGACCAGGTCTATCAGGATGAGTCTTGTGGAAGGTCTTGACCAAAACAGGAGCATTTACTTGATGAGCAGGTTCCCAAGAACGTTCCGTGACTGGATAACCCTTCCAATGAATGAGATAATACAATTTCTTGCCCCGCAACTTGGAATCTAGAATATGGCTGATTTCAAACTCAGGATGTCCATGCACCAATAACGGTGGAGGTTTAGAAAAAGGCTTAGAATACCTGTTAACCATCACAGGTTTTAAAAGAGAAACATGGAATACCGGATGGACTTTGAGAGACTTGGGTAAAGCTACCCGATAAGCAGTGGAACACACCTGAGCCAGTATTCGGAAAGGACCCACATATCGTGGTCCCAATTTGTTAGAAGGTTGTTTCAGGCGAAGAAATCGGGAGGAAATCCAAACTTTATCACCAGGGCGATATTTGGGAGCCTTCTTCCGTCGAAGATCTGAAAAGAACTTGAAACGTCTAGAAGTTACAGAAAGAATACGATGTATCTTCTGCCAATGTCGAGTTAATCTTCGGGCTGTAAGATCAGAAGCAGGATTCACTGTGGAGGAAGTATGCAAAGGGAATGTCCTAGGCTGATATCCGTAAGCTGCATAAAAAGGAGAAGTCTGAAGGGAAGAATTGTACCGGGCATTATGAGCCAGTTCAGCCAAAGGAAGGTAAGAAGTCCAGTTAGAGTGATAATGATCCACATAATGTCTAAGATATGTTTCAAGACACTGGTTTACTCTTTCAGTCTGACCATTCGATTGTGGGTGGTGAGAAGTAGAGAGAGATATAGTAGTACCAAAATGTTTACAAAGTGACCTCCAAAATCGAGAAACGAATTGTACCCCTCTATCTGACACAATATCTAGAGGAAATCCATGGATTCTTACAATATGTAGAATAAAAAGTTCAGAGAGTCTTTTGGCAGATGGTAATCCTGGCAAGGGTACAAAATGAGCCGTCTTAGTGAACCTGTCGACCACCACCCAGATAGTATTGTTCCCAGTGGACAAGGGAAGATCAGTAATAAAGTCCATGGATACATGAGTCCAAGGCTGGTGAGGTATAGGCAATGGTTGGAGTAATCCTGAAGGAAGTTGGCGTGGAGTTTTGTTCATGGCACATTGTGTGCATACTGAGACGTAATCCTTCACATCTTGAGAGAGTGTAGGCCACCAGACATGTTGTTTGAGGTTTCGAGTGGTAATACTGATGCCAGGATGTCCAGAAAGGGGACTATCATGAGCCCAAAATAAAATCTTGGGACGAAGGCGTTCAGGAACAAAGAGTAAACCATCGGGAGGTTTACAGGACAAAGGAAGATGCTTTTGAGCGGACTGTAATTCTTGTAACCAAGAAGTTGTTAACTGGGCAATGACTTCATGAGGTTGGAGAATGGTACCAGACTCAGGAACTGGGGTATCTTGAAATTGTCTGGAAAGTGCGTCTGCTTTAATATTTTTTGAACCAGGTATGTAAGACAAATTATAGTGAAACCGAGAGAAGAATAATGACCAGCGTGCTTGCCTGGAATTTAATCGTTTGGCTGTTTGGAGATACAGAAGGTTCTTATGATCAGTAAGTATAGTAAATGGCAAAGAAGTACCTTCCAGCCAATGTCTCCATTCATCCAATGCCATTTTGATGGCAAGCAGCTCTTTATTCCCTACGTCATAGTTAAATTCGGAAGGAGTGAATTTTTTAGAGAAAAAAGCAACAGGATGAATCCTTCCAGTCTCTGGTATTCGTTGAGACAGAACAGCTCCAGCAGCAACAGAGGAAGCATCTACCTCCAGAATAAATTGAAACTCAGGATTTGGATGACGAAGGATAGGAGCTGAGGAAAAAGCTTCTTTGAGAGATTCAAAAGCTTCTATAGCCTCAGACGGCCATACTTTACAGTTTTGTCCTTTTCTAGTGAGAGAAGTAAGAGGAGAAGTAATAGTAGCAAAATTCTTGATGAACTTTCTGTAATAATTGGCGAAGCCTAGGAAACGTTGTAAAGCCTTCAAAGAATCAGGTCTAGGCCAATCCAATATGGCAGAAAGTTTAGTAGGGTCCATTTCGAATCCAGATGCCGATATTACATAACCCAGAAAGGGTATGGATTTTTGATGGAAGGAACATTTCTCCAGTTTAGCAAACAGATGGAATTCTCTTAGACGTTGAAGTACTTTCTTGACGTGGTGCACATGATCTTGGAGGTTCTGAGAAAAAATTAAGATGTCGTCCAGGTATATGATAACAAATATATTCAAAAAATCACGAAAGATCTCGTTTACAAAATGCTGGAAAACCGCCGGAGCATTGCATAGCCCGAAGGGCATGACCAAATATTCATAATGCCCAAATCGAGTGTTAAAGGCAGTCTTCCACTCATCTCCTTCGCGTATACGGATCAAGTTGTATGCACCACGTAGGTCGAGTTTGGTGAAAATGGTGGCTCCCTGAAGATAAGTAAAAAGTTCAGGAATAAGGGGCAGAGGATAACTGTTCTTGATGGTAATCTGATTCAATCCACGATAATCAATACAGGGTCTTAATCCGCCATCCTTTTTTCCCACAAAAAAGAAACCAGCCCCTACGGGGGAAGAAGAGGGTCGAATAAATCCTCTAGCCAGATTGTCTTTTATATATTCTTCCAGAGCCATGTTTTCTGGTTTAGAAAGTGGATATGTCTTGCCACGAGGATAGGCAGCCCCAGGAAGGAGATCAATGGGACAATCAAAAGGGCGATGAGGAGGAAGACGTTCAGCTTCTTTTTTGGAGAAAACATCCACAAAGTCATGGTAATGCATAGGTAAGGATTCCGGAGTTTCAACTGTGAGAGCAATAGTGAGTGGTAACTTAGTAATCTTTTGAAGACATTTAGTCTGGCATGTAGATCCCCAGGAAGTGAGTTCACCGAAAGTCCAAGAAAAAATGGGATTGTGAATCTGGAGCCAGGGTAATCCCAAGATAATGGGAAATTGTGGAGTGGGAATGACATCGAAACAAATTGTCTCGGAATGAAGTATTCCTACGGTGAAGAGTAAGGGTTGAGTAGAAAACTGAATGTATCCAGAACCCAAAGGATCTCCACTGACCGTAGAAACTGAAATGGAATACTCCTTCTTTAGTAAGGGTATAGAATGAGTAGAAACAAATGTAGAGTCAATGAACACACCTCCAGCACCAGAATCAATTAGAGCTTGGGTATAGATCTTCTTATGTCCAATTAGAAGAGTTACTGGAACAAAGAGTTTCTTGTATAGGGAATGACCACTATTTTGGCTTAACTCAGTTCCCTGGACTAGAGTTAAGCCCTGGCTTTTACTGGCCTAGTAGGACAATCCCTTAATAAATGCCCTTTAAGGCCACAGTACAGACATAAGCCAAGAGTCCGTCTTCTCAAGCGTTCAGTCTCAGTTAATTTTATACTCCCTACTTCCATGGGTTCAGCCTGATCAGTAGTAGGAGAGGCTGGAGTGACTGGATTAGAAAAACGAGGAGCCAAACGAAAAGGAGTTCGAGTTGAAGTCCTCTGTGTTCTATCCTTTTCTTGTTGGCGTTCACGAAACCTGGCGTCGAGACTGATACAGAGATTTATTAAGGCTTCTAAGGACTCTGGAAGTTCACGATACACCAATTCATCCTTGAGACGCTCAGAAAGTCCTTTACGGAAAGCGGCTCTGAGTGCTCCCTGATTCCAAGTGGTTTCAGAGGCAAGGGTGCGGAACTCAATAGCATATTGAGAGACTGGTTGATTTCCTTGACGTAAATCCAGGAGAGTAGCTTCAGCAGCGGATGACCTTCCAGGTTTATCGAATACGTTTGAGAATGTAGATAAAAATGTATCAACATCCAACAGTATAGGATCATTCTTTTCTAGCAAAGGTGATACCCAAGCCAAGGCTTTTCCTTTCATTAAGGAAATAAGAAATGTGATTCTAGAAGAGGCAGTAGCAAAGAGAGTAGGGCTATTTCGGAAATGAAGACGGCATTGATTCAGAAAGCCTCTACATTCTTCAGGATTCCCATCATATTTATCCGGAAGAGGTATCCTGGGACTTAGTTGTACCTGAGACTGATTGTTAGGAATCGGAGGAGGTAATGCCTCAATCGGATTTGGATTGGGAGGTGCGGTAGCAACCAAATTTTGTAATAGAGCAGTAATTTGATCAAGTTTAGTGTCCAGAGACTGCAAGTGAGTGGCATGAGAACCCAAGAGCTGTCCTTGGTGAGCCACGGCCATAGATAATTCAGTGGGGTCCATTTTAGTGGGCCCGTTTGTAATGTCAGCCGCTCTGGAATCAATCCGGGATGTAACCCAACTGCTAGCGTGAATTGAAAAGCACACGCTAGCACACTGAGAAATATCCAGGACGTGACCCACTCAGGAAGCAGATTAGAAGATAACAAAAATGAATATTGTTCCAGAATGCAGGAAAGCCACAAAGGATAAAACGTCCCTTTAAGTAGTAAAAAGAACAAAAAGGAAATGCTCTTGTTTGAAGCTTCTGAAACAGGTCCTCTTTAACAGGCTTGTAAAACAAAGGAAAAGTTCTCTTTTGCAGCTTGTAAAAGTAAAAGTTCCTTTTAAGCAGGTGTATAACAAACAGAAAGGCAAAGTTCTCTTTTGCAGCTTGTAAAAGTAAAATGTCCCTTTAAGCAGGTTTATAACAAACAGAAATGCAAAGTTCTCTTGTGCAGCTTGTAAAAGTAAAATGTCCCTTTAAGCAGGTTTATAACAAACAGAAAGGCAAAGTTCTCTTTTGCAGCTTGTAAAAAGAATGTCCCTTTAAGCAGGTTTTGTTTCTCAAAGATAAGGTTTAAAGGTAAAGGCAAAAGCAAGGTCAGGCAGGCAGAAGTCGGCATCCAAATATCAGCAAAAGGTATAGGCAAAAGACAAGGTCAGGCAAGCAGAAGTCGGCATCAAAGTATCAGCAAAAGGGTAAAAGCTACAGGCAAGGTCAGGCAGGCAGAAGTCTATGTCCAAATATCAGCAAGTAGGGATTAGGCAAGAGGCTTGGTCAGGCAGGCAGAAAATCGGTACACAAAAGATCAGAAAGATACGGTACTCACAATCCAAAGGTAGCAAACAAACGGGCCCAGATTCAGATCTCCCGCCGTTGTTTAAAGGGCAGGAGCGTAACCGTCATCAGAGGGGTGTGTTGAGAAAGCGTCATGTTGCTAAGCAACATGACGTCAGACACACAGAGCAGTTCCGGGAGCCGCGGCGACACGGCGATGAACGGATGCAAACATGACATGGCCAAGGTAAGAAAGGCTGAAAGACGACCACTACTGAACAAGACACACAAGCTGAAACGTCAAGACTGGGCCAAGAAATATCTCAAGACTGATTTTTCTAAGGTTTTATGGACTGATGAAATGAGAGTGAGTCTTGATGGGCCAGATGGATGGGCCGTGGCTGGATTGGTAAAGGGCAGAGAGCTCCAGTCCGACTCAGACGACAGCAAGGTGGAGTACTGGTTTGGGCTGGTATCATCAAAGATGAGCTTGTGGGGCCTTTTCGGGTTGGAAGAAGTCTGCATCCTTCAAGAAAAACATGTTTTTCATTCAGGACAATGCTCCATCACACGTGTCCAAGTACTCCACAGCGTGGCTGGCAAGAAAGGGTATAAAAGAAGAAAATCTAATGACATGGCCTCCTTGTTCACCTGATCTGAACCCCATTGAGAACCTGTGGTCCATCATCAAATGTGAGATTTACAAGGAGGGAAAACAGTACACCTCTCTGAACAGTGTCTGGGAGGCTGTGGTTGCTGCTGCACGCAATGTTGATGGTGAACAGATCAAAACACTGACAGAATCCATGGATGGCAGGCTTTTGAGTGTCCTTGCAAAGAAAGGTGGCTATATTGGTCACTGATTTGTTTTTGTTTTGTTTTTGAATGTCAGAAATGTATATTTGTGAATGTTGAGATGTTATATTGGTTTCACTGGTAAAAATAAATTATTGAAATGGGTATATATTTGTTTTTTGTTAAGTTGCCTAATAATTATGCACAGTAATAGTCACCTGCACACACAGATATCCCCCTAAAATAGCTATAACTAAAAACAAACTAAAAACTACTTCCAAAACTATTCAGCTTTGATATTAATGAGTTTTTTGGGTTCATTGAGAACATGGTTGTTGTTCAATAATAAAATTAATCCTCAAAAATACAACTTGCCTAATAATTCTGCACTCCCTGTATTTTACCGCCACTTCAACTCTAAATACCAGCGTTGCTTACGGACGCGGCCAGCTTAAAAAACGTGCTCGTGCACGATATCCCCATAGGAAACAATGGGGCAGTTTGAGCTGCAAAAAAACAGCGTTCAGCTCCTAACGCAGCCCCATTTTTTCCTAGTCTGCACCAAACATCCTAACATGTACCCCGAGTCTAAAAGTTACACTTATTAACCCCTAATCTACCGCCCCCGCTATCGCTGACCCCTGCATTTTATTATTAACCCCTAATCTGCCGCTCCGTACACCGCCGCAACCTACATTATAGCTATGTACCCCTAATCTGCTGCCCCTAACATCGCCGACCCCTATATTATATTTTTTAACCCCTAATCTGCCCCCCCAATGTCGCCGCTACCTTACCTACACTTATTACCCCCTAATCTGCCGACCGGACCTCGCCGCTACTATAATAAATGTATTAACCCCTAAACCGCCGCACTCCTGCCTCTCAAACACTATAATAAATAGTATTAACCCCTAATCTGCCCTCCCTAACATTGCCGACACCTAACTTCAAGTATTAACCCCTAATCTGCCGACCGGACTTTGCCGCTACTCTAATAAATGTATTAACCCCTAAAGCTAAGTCTAACCCTAACACTAACACCCCCTAAGTTAAATTTAATTTAAATCTAACGAAATAAAATAAATCTTATTAAATAAATTAATCCTATTTAAAGCTAAATACTTACCTGTAAAATAAACCCTAATATAGCTACAATATAACGAATAATTATATTGTAGCTATTTTAGCATTTATATTTATTTTACAGGCAACTTTGTATTTATTTTAACTAGGTACAATAGCATTTAAATAGTTAATAACTATTTAATAGCTACCTAGTTAAAAGAAGTACAAAATTACCTGTAAAATAAATCCTAACCTAAGTTACAATTAAACCTAACACTACACTATCAATAAATAAATTAACTAAACTACCTACAATTACCTACAATTAAATCAACTAAACTAAATTACAAAATAAAACAAACACTAAATTACAAAAAATAAAAAAAGATTACAAGAATTTTAAACTAATTACATGTCATGAACCGTCCGTTCATTGCCGTGTTGCCGCGGCTCCCGGATCCTCTCTGTGTGATTACGTCACGTTGCATAGCAACGTGACGTGTCTTCTGGCACTCCTATGATGACGTCACCGCTCTACCTTTAAATCTCGGCGGGAGATCCTTCTCGGGGCCTGTTTGTTTGCTCTTCTTTGAGACTCGTGAGTACTATTTTTTAACCTGCGCCTGCCTATTGCCTTATCTAATTCCTCAATCTGCTGCCTGGATATACCGACCTTCTGCCTGCCTGACCTTGCTAGTGCCTTATTCCAGCTACCTGCTTTAAAGGGACATTATCTTTTGTTGCTGCAATCCTGATTAAAGGGACATTATCATTGTTGCTACAATCCTTATTAAAGGTACATTATCATTTGTTGCTGCAATCTTGATTAAAGGGACATTATCATTTGTCGCTGCAATTCTAATTAAAGGGACATTATCACTTGTTGCTGCAATCCTGATTTAAGGAACATTATCATTTGTTACTCCAATCCTACTTAAAGGGACATTTATTTCTGTTTGCTTCAAACCTGCTAAAAGGGACATTATCCTTTGTTTTCTACAAACTTGACTTAAAGAAGATTAATTATATTTAACCTGTTTATTTGTTTCCTGAGTGGGTCACGTCCTGGTTATTTCACAGTGTGCTAGCGTGTGTTTTATTATCCACGCTAGCAGTTGGGTTAAACCCTGGACTGATTCCTGTACGGCTGACATTACAAATGGGCCATAAATGGACCCCACTGAATTATCCATGGCCGTGGCTCACCAGGGACAATTACTGGGATCTCATGCTACTCACTTGCAATCTCTGGACTCTAAGCTTGATCAAATAACCACATTATTACAGAGCCTGGTTGCTCCTACACCTCCCAATCCTAATCCTATTGAGGCATCACCTCCTTCGATCCCAAACAATCAGTCTTTTTGCTACTCCCTCTTCTAGAATTACATTCCTCATTTCTTTAATGAAAGGAAAAGCTTTGGCTTGGGTATCACCTTTGCTAGAAAAAAATTATCCTATACTACTGGATGTAGATCCTTTTCCTTCTGTATTTTCTAATGTATTTGATAAACCTGGAATATCCTCCGCTGCTGCAGCCACACTTTTAGACCCAAGACAAGGTAGCCAACCAGTATCGCAATATGCCATTGAGTTCCGCACTCTTGCTTCTGAAACTACGTGGAATTAGGGAGCACTTAGAGCCGCATTCCGTAAAGAGCTTTCTGAACGTCTCAAAGATGAATTGGTGTATCGGGAACTCCCAGAATCCTTAGAAGCCTTGATAAATCTTTGTATCAGTCTCGACGCCAGATATCGTGAACGTCAACAAGAAAGAGATAGAAGTCATCAACTTGAACTTCTTTTCGTCTGGCTCCTCATTTTTCAGATCCAGTAACTCCTGCCTCTTCTTCTCCTGATCAGGCTGAACCCATGGAAGTGGGAAGCATAAAATTAACAGAAACTGAACGCTTGAGAAGACATATTCTTGTCCTACCAGGCCAGTAAAAGCCAGTGCTTAACTTTTGTCCAGGGAACTAAGTTAAGCCAGCAGACTTGTCATTCCCTATATAAAAAACTCTTTGTTCCAGTAACCCTTCAATTCGGACATAATAAGATACATTCTCAAGCTCTTATTGATTCTGGTGCTGGAGGTGTGTTCATTGACTCCACGTTCGTGTCTACTCACTCAATACCCTTATTAAGAAAGAAGTATACTATTTCTGTCTCTACGGTTAGTGGAGATCCTTTGGGTTCCGGATTCATCCAGTTTGCTACTAAAACCATACTACTTTCTGTTGGAATACTTCATTCTGAGACGATATGTTTTGATGTCATATCTACTCCTCAATTTCCTATAATCTTGGGTCTTCTCTGGCTCCAATTACATAATCCTACTTTTTCTTGGACATGTGGTGAACTCACATCCTGGGGAACATCATGTCAGACTAATTGTCTTCAAGAAATCACTAAGTTACCACTTACTATCGCTCTCACTACCAAAACTCCTGACGCTCTACCTATGCCTTATCATGACTTTGTGGATGTCTTCTCCAAGAAAGAGGCTGAACAACTTCCTCCACACCGTCCTTTTGATTGCCCCATTGATCTTCTTCCTGGGGCCACTTACCCTCGAGGCAAGTCTTACCCACTCTCAAGACCCGAAAATGTGGCTTTGGAGGAATATATCAAAGACAATTTCGCTAGAGGATTTATTCGACCCTCCGCTTCTCCTGTAGGAGCTGGTTTCTTTTTTGTAGGAAAGAAGGATAGTGGACTACAACCCTGTATTGATTACAGAGGACTAAATCAAATTACCATCAAGAACAGTTATCCTCTACCCCTTATTCCTGAATTGTTTACTTATCTTCAAGGATCCACCATATTTACCAAACTAGATCTACGTGGGGCATACACTCTTATCCGCATGCGCAAGGGTGATGAATGGAAGACAGCTTTTATCACTCAATTTGGGCATTATGAGTATCTGGTCATGCCTTTTGGGCTGTGTGCCCCTGCTGTTTTTCAACACTTTGTGAATGAGGTTTTTCGTGATTTTTTGAATATCTTTGTCATAATATACCTTGACGATATTCTGATTTTTTCTCAAAACCACCAAGACCATGTGCACCACGTCAGAAGGGTACTTCAACGTTTAAGAGACAATCATCTGTTTGCTAAGCTGGATAAATGTTCATTCCATCAAAGATCCATACCCTTTCTGGGTTATGTAATATCTGAATCTGGATTTGAAATGGATCCGACTAAACTTTCTGCCATTTTGGATTGGCCTAGACCTGATTCTGTTAAAGCTTTGCAACGTTTTCTGGGATTCACCAGTTATTACAGGAAATTCAACAAAGGTTTTGCAACTATTACTTCACCTCTTACTACTCTCACTAGAAAGGGGCAAAATTGTAAAGAATGGCCTCCAGAGGCGGTTGAGGCTTTTGAGTCTCTCAAAGAAGCTTTTTCTTCTACACCTATTCTCCGTCACCCAAATCCAGATTTTCAATTCATCCTATAAGTGGATGCTTCCTCTGTGGCTGCTGGGGCTGTTCTTTCTCAACGAATACCTGATACTGTTGGATTTTTCTCTAAGAAATTCACTCCTTCTGAATTAAACTACGACGTAGGCAATAAAGAACTGCTTGCCATTAAGATGGCCCTGGACGAATGGAGGCATTGGTTGGAGGGCACTTCTATGCCGTTTTCTATACTCACAGATCATAAGAACCTATTATATATCCAAACAGCCAAACGATTGAATTCTAGGCAAGCACGTTGGTCTTTATTCTTCTCACGTTTTCACTACAATCTGTCTTATATACCTGGTTCTGATATTAAAGCTGACGCCCTTCAATTTCAAAATACTTCAATTCCTGATTCAGGTACCATTTTTCAACCTCATAAAGTGATAGCCCAGTTATCAACTTCTTGGTTACAAGACTTACAGTCTATACAGAAGGATCTTCCTTTATCTTGTAAACCTCCTGATGGTCTACTTTTTGTTCCCGAACGTCTTCGTTCCAAGATTCTATATTGGGCTCATGATAGTCCTCTCTCTGGACATCCTGGCATCATTAACACTGTTCGGAATCATAAAAAACATGTCTGGTGGCCTACTCTCACTCAAGATGTTAAAGGTTATGTCTCTGTATGTACACAATGTGCCACTAATAAGACTCCTTGTCAACTACCTTCAGGCTTACTTCAACCGTTACCCATACCCCATCAGCCTTGGACTCATGTATCCATGGACTTTATTACCGACCTTCCTCTTTCAGCTGGAAACAACACTATTTGGGTGGTTGTTGACAGGTTCACTAAGACTGCTCACTTCATTCCCTTACCTGGCTTACCTTCTGCAAAAAGACTTTCTGAACTTTTCATTTTGCTTATTGTGAGATTACATGGATTTCCTCTGGATATTGTTTCGGATAGAGGGGTACAATTTGTTTCTCGGTTTTGGAGAACACTTTCTAAACACTTTGGAACAGCAATCTCTTTGTCTACTTCTCATCATCTGCAATCTAATGGCCAGACCGAAAGGGTTAACCAGTGCCTTGAAACTTATCTTAGACACTATGTGGATCATCATCACTCTAACTGGACTTCTTATCTTCCATTAGCAGAATTGGCTCATAACGCCCGATATAATTCCTCTCTGCAGACCTCTCCTTTTCATGCGGCCTATTGTCAGGCAAGTCAGAATTTCTAAGAAGATAAAAATTTTACTTTGGTTAGGACCGCAGCTGCTGAGATTTTAAATATGTGGTAATGTTGCTGAGGAGTGTGAGGTAAGCAAATAAACTACCTAGAGGGTAGTGTGCTGGCCTCATGTAACTATTCAGCAGTTTAATGTGAAGGTTTAAGAAAAGGAAGCACTCTATTGTTGCTACCTGTGCTAACTTAAACACTAAAACCTGCAGCAGAGCTCTTGTATTTGTAAATCTGGATGTTAGTAATTAACTGTTTAGTAAGGAAATCAAAACAATATGCTAAGCTGAATTTGCATAAAACAAATTAAGTAAAAAGCTAGACAGAGGTACAGAGTTAAACTCGACATATGAACTGCAAATAACATGTAGGAACTTTGACAGCATAAGTATTTAACAAGCGTTATACCTTTGAGAGCAGTGAGACCTTTCAGGTTGATTCGGTGTGATACGTAGGCAGAGAGGGTCTTGAGCGTGGAGTGTAGCGGTGCAGGCTGTTTGCTGAATTGAGGGTAGTTCCGTGAAGCTGGCGTGTGACGTCACCGCGGAATGATCCGTTGAGGGGTAGCTACTGAGAGCCGAGTCCGGATAGCGTTAACAGAGGAGATTCGAGATAGAGTTACTACGAGATATGTAGTAAAGCGGTAGTTTTGGCAAAACTAACAGATAGAAAGTGACAGAGAACAAAGTCACAGTATGACACTTTGAGAGAGAGTTCCGGTGTCCAGTAAAAAGCACAGGGGATATCAGTAGCTCAGTAGGACTTCACCTAATTCAATACCAAGCAAAGTAGTGAGGGTTGATGGGACATTTATATGAATGAGTGGTAAAAGTAATTTAAATTTAAAGGTATAGCATGGAATGTGCAAAGCAAAAAAAAGAAAAAGGTAGGGAACAAGGTAATAACGTGACAGGACCCCCCCCCCCTCAAGGAGTAACCCCGGTGCTCAGGGTCTTGGACGGTCCGGGTTCCGAAGATGAAACAGGGCAACCAGCCGGGGAGCCGAGATGTTAGAGGCAGGCTCCCAAGAGTCATCTTTGGGAGAGAAGTCCTTCCAATGGATGAGATATTGGAGAGAACCCCGGGCACGTCTGGAATCCAAGATTGAATGCACCTCATATTCCATGTTAGGATCCGCAAGTATGGAAGGATCTGGAGTGGGGGGAAAAGAATTCCTGAGTGCCCTGTAGGGTTTCAACAGGGAAACGTGGAAAGTAGGATGAATTCTCATGGTTTCTGGCAGCTTGAGGCGAACAGCATTGGGGTTGATGAGTTGACAAACAGGATACGGTCCAACGAATAAAGGTGATAGTTTCCTCGAAGGAGTATTGAGTTTGAGATTTTTTGTGGATAACCACACTAGGTCTCCGATAGCGTATTTAGGTGATGGTAACCTCTTCTTATCGTAATAGAACTTTTGAGTTTTCTTCGCCTCGTCTATAGCTGTCCGTATGAGAGTAAAGTTAGAAGAAATGAGATCCGAGAGTTCACTTACATTGAGCGAAGTGCATTGATTATCTGGAAGAATCTGAAACCTGGGGTGGAAACCATAGTTCACAAAAAATGGGGTCTTATTGGTAGTTGAGTGGACGGTATTGTTGAAACAGAATTCTGCATAAGGGAGATGAGAGGACCAAGTGAGAGGCTGTGATGAACAATAGGTTCTGAGAAATTGCTCCAGCCATTGATTCGTCCTCTCAGTTTGGCCGTTTGTCAGAGGATGGTAAGCGGTGCTCAGTTTCTTGTCGATGGAGAAGATTTTGCAGAATTCAGTCCATAGTCTACTAGAAAATTGGGTACCCCGGTCGCTTAGTATGCTGTTAGGAATACCATGATATTTGAAAACGTGGGAAATGAGCAGATGGATAGTTTCTGATGCTGTTGGGAGCTTATGGTAGGGAATGAAATGGGACATTTTACTGAACAGATCAACAACTACAAGAATAGTAGTCTTGTTATCGGATTTTGGCAGATCTACGATGAAATCTACTGCGATTTCCAACCAAGGCCTAGTAGGAGTCGGTAGAGGTATAAGTGATCCATAGGGGGAATGTTTTGCCTTTTTAGAAGTGGTACATTGTGCACAAGAGGTGATATGAGTGCTGATGTCATGTGTTATACCAGGCCACCAGTAAGTACGTCCAATAAGGTCTTGGGTTTTCTTAAGACCCTGGTGTCCTGCGAGTAGAGAATCATGAGAGGATGAGAGTACCATCTTTCGTAGGCTAGGAGGAATATACAATTTGTCTTGGAAATAGAAAAAAACATCCTGTTTTTTCTGTAATTGAGACAAAGGTTTGGATAAATCGTTGTTTTGTTCCTGTTGGAGATACGACTTGGAGTCAATAGCAAAAGATAGAAAGTTCTGCAAAGGAATAACAGTGTTCTCAGGAGTCTTGGAACGGGTGTAAGTGGGCAATCTAGATAAAGCATAAGCCTTATGGTTTCTATTTGCAGGACGGTACACGATTTGAAAATTGAACCTAGAAAAGAAAAGGCTCCATCTAACCTGTCTAGAGGATAGAATTTTTGTTGTTTTAAGGTACTGAAGGTTTCGATGATCCGTATAGATAAGCGTTGGAACGGTGGTGCACTCAAGTAGGTGTCGCCAGTGTTCAAGTGCCATTTTGATTGCCAGCAATTCTTTATCGCCGATGGGATAATTTTGTTCCGAGGTAGATAAACCGTGGGAGTAAAAGGCGACTGGATGTAACGGTTTATCGATACCTTGGCGTTGTGAAAGAACTGCGCCTACCGCAACATCTGAAGCATCTACCTCCAGAGTGTAAGGTAGGTTGGGGTTTGGAAACCTTAAAATAGGTGCAGTGGTGAATCTCATTTTTAGATGGTTAAAAACCTTCTGGGTTATTTCATCCCAACGAAAGACAGTAGTAGTTTTCGTGAGATTAGTTAGTGGTTTGGTTATGCTGGAAAAATTCTTTATGAATTTGCGATAGAAGTTCGCAAAGCCAAGAAAACTCTGAACCTCTTTTCTAGACTTGGGAGTAGGCCAATCTACAATCGCCCTGATTTTTGCAACTTCCATACGGATGCCAGTTGAATTTATTTCATAACCTAGGAAAGTAATGTTTTGGGAATTGAAAATGCACTTTTCAGCTTTAGCATATAAGAAGTTACTGCGTAACCTAGAAAGGACCTGTCTAACATGTAGAGTATGTTCAGCCAAATTTCTGGAATAAATCAATATGTCATCCAGATAAATGACAAGAAAAACATCAAGGAAATCCCGAAAAAGGTAATTGATTAGGTGTTGAAAAGTGGCAGGGGCGTTGCACAGGCCAAAAGGCATGACGGTGTATTCATATAGTCCGTACCTAGTACGAAACGCCGTCAGCCACTCATCGCCACTTCTAACACAGATAAGATTATACGCTCCCCTAAGATCTAATTTAGTAAAATAATTTGCCCCTTCCAACCTTTCTATCAATTCCGGAATTAGTGGTAGGGGGTACCTGTTCTTTATTGTGACTTTGTTTAACTGCCTGTAATCCACAATAGGCCGTAAGGAGCCATCCTTATTCTTAACAAAGAAAATGCCGGCTCCTGCTGGCGAAGTGGATGGGCGTATAAAGCCTTTTCTTAGGTTATCTTCTAGATAATCCTTTAAGTGGGCGAGTTCAGGTTTGGAAAGGGGAAATATGTGCCCATATGGAATTTGTGCACCCGGTATGAGGTCGATAGGGCAGTCATATTTCCTATGGGGAAGTAAATTTTCGGATTCAGTCTTACTAAAAACGTCAGCAAAATCTTTGTACTCATCAGGTAAGTGTAAATCTGGTTTTGATAAGACTGTGTGCATGATGTTTACTGGAAAACAAGTAGTGGTACAAAACTTTGAATTGAATGAGAGAGAAAGTGTGTTCCAGGAAATACATGGGTTATGTAACATTAACCAATTTAATCCCAGGATAACTAGGGACACAGGAGATGAAATAACATTGAATGTAAGATATTCAGTATGATGTTCTTGGGTAGTAACTAGGAGAGGTATAGTTTGGTACTGAACAGGACCGGATGAAATAGGTCTACCGTCAATACCTCTCAATAAAACAGGAGATTTCTTTTGCATGAGTGGGATTTTATTTACATGTGTGAATTCCTTATCTACATAACAGGCAGTAGCTCCTGAATCAATAATTGCGGGAACCTGGAGGCGGTGGAGATCCCACTGAAAAGAAAGGGAGAGTTTACAGTAGGGGTTTCTTAAATCAATAGTGTTGCAACAAGTTAAAGGGTTATGGGACTCACCCTTATTAGTTTTCAGAAGAGATGGACATTCCTTTACGGAGTGTTCGTCCGAGGCACAATAAAGGCATAGATTATTCTCTCTTCTCCTGGTCTTTTCCTGAGCTGTCAGGGGCCCCTTAAGGAAGCCAATCTCCATAGGCTCAGCTTGATGTTTACTAGTGGAGGGTGTAGTAGTAGTGTGTCTCTTTGTATAAGCCTCTGGGTAAGATCTTTCATTTTGCCTCTCTCTTAAGCGTCTGTCTATAGTAATGCAGAGGTTCATTAAACCCTCTAAGGTTGCGGGAAGCTCAGTTCGGGACAACTCATCCTTAACCGCGTCTGAGAGACCCAGACGAAACTGATTCCTTAAGGATAAGTTGTTCCACTCTGAATCCTTTGCCCACCTCTTGAAGTCTGTAATATAATCTTCTACCAACCTCTTTTTTTGTTTTAGGGCCCTAAGAGCTGTTTCTGCAGTCTGTTGTTTGAATGGGTCTTCGTATAACTGACCCATGGCAGTGAAAACTTTTTCCAAGGAGTTTAGAATAGTCTCATTGGATTAAAAAAAAGTGTTTGCCCAGCTACGTGGTTCCCCCCTAAGAAATGAAATGGTGGTCAAAACTCTAATCCTATCATTAGGATAAGACTGTGGTTTGAGCGTAAAGAGAAGCAGGCAAGCATTTTTAAAGTCCCTGTAGTGTGTCCTATCACCATAAAACTTTTCAGGCAAACTAACTTGAGGTTCTGGTGTATGTAGCTTGGTTTCTAAGTAATCTTTTATGTAAGCTTTTAAGGCAACATTTTCAGCTTTGAGTGTATTGAGACCGTCAGTGAGCAAATCAACTCTGTTGCTGAGAGTCTGTATTAGTGCAGTTATCTCAGCTGGGTCCATGTTAGGGAAGGCTTGGTATTCTGTCAGGCAAGTCAGAATTTCTAAGAAGATAAAAATTTTACTTTGGTTAGGACCGCAGCTGCTGAGATTTTAAATATGTGGTAATGTTGCTGAGGAGTGTGAGGTAAGCAAATAAACTACCTAGAGGGTAGTGTGCTGGCCTCATGTAACTATTCAGCAGTTTAATGTGAAGGTTTAAGAAAAGGAAGCACTCTATTGTTGCCACCTGTGCTAACTTAAACACTAAAACCTGCAGCAGAGCTCTTGTATTTGTAAATCTGGATGTTAGTAATAAACTGTTTAGTAAGGAAATCAAAACAATATGCTAAGCTGAATTTGCATAAAACAAATTAAGTAAAAAGCTAGACAGAGGTACAGAGTTAAACTCGACATATGAACTGCAAATAACATGTAGGAACTTTGACAGCATAAGTATTTAACAAGCGTTATACCTTTGAGAGCAGTGAGACCTTTCAGATTGATCCGGTGTGATACGTAGGCAGAGAGGGTCTTGAGCGTGGAGTGTAGCGGTGCAGGCTGTTTGCTGAATTGAGGGTAGTTCCGTGAAGCTGGCGTGTGACGTCACCGCGGAATGATCCGTTGAGGGGTAGCTACTGAGAGCCGAGTCCGGATAGCGTTAACAGAGGAGATTCGAGATAGAGTTACTACGAGATATGTAGTAAAGCAGTAGTTTTGGCAAAACGAACAGATAGAAAGTGACAGAGAACAAAGTCACAGTATGACACTTTGAGAGAGAGTTCCGGTGTCCAGTAAAAAGCACAAGGGATATCAGTAGCTCAGTAGGACTTCACCTAATTCAATACCAAGCAAAGTAGTGAGGGTTGATGGGACATTTATATGAATGAGTGGTAAAAGTAATTTAAATTTAAAGGTATAGCATGGAATGTGCAAAGCAAAAAAACGAAAAAGGTAGGGAACAAGGTAATAACGTGACACCTATGGATTTCAACCCAGAACATTTCCTCTACATATTTCTTCCACTGAAAATCCTGCTTCCGATCTATCTGCCCGAAGATTATCTCGTCATTGGCGGAGAATACATCTTATCCTTTCTAAAGCTTCTGAACGTTATAAGTTCTTTGCAGATGTTCGACGAAAGAAGGCTCCCAAATATCGGCCTGGCGATAAAGTTTGGATCTCTTCACGTCATCTTCGCCTCAAACAACCTTCTACCAAATTGGGACCATGTTATGTAGGTCCTTTTCGAATTCTGGGTCAAGTATGTTCTACCGCTTACCGGATAGCTTTACCCAAGACTCTCAAAGTCCATCCTGTATTCCACGTGTCTCTTCTAAAACCTATGTTGTCTAATAGGTATTCTAAAACTATGTCCAAACCTCCACCTCTTTTCATTCATGGACACCCTGAATTTGAGGTTAGCCACATTCTTGATTCCAAACTTTGTGGCAAGAAATTGTATTATCATTGGAAGGGTTAGCCTGTCACGGAACGATCCTGGGAGCCTGCCCAACAAGTGAACGCTCCTGATTTAATTATGGCCTTCCATAAGACTCATCCTACTAGGCCTGGTCCTGTCCCCCGGAGGGGTCCTTGAGGGGGGGATGCTGTCATGAACCGTCCGTTCATTGCCGTGCCGCCGCTGCTCCCGGATCCTCTCTGTGTGATTACGTCACATTGCCTAGCAACGTGATGCGTCTTCTGGCACTCCTATGATGACGTCACCGCTCTACCTTTAAATCTTGGCGGGAGATCCTTCTCGGGGCCCATTTGTTTGCTCTTCTTTGGGACTCGTGAGTACTATTTTTGAACCTGCCTATTGCCTTATCTAATTCCTCAATCTGCTGCCTGGATATACTGACCTTCTGCCTGCCTGACCTTGCTTTTGCTTTATCCTTCAAACTGCCGTTTAGATATTCTGACCTTTTGCCTGTCTGACCTTGCTTATGCTTAACCCCTCAAACTGCCGCCTGGAAATACTGACCCTTGCTTGCCCGACCTTGTTTTTGCCTAGTCCCTATAACTACCGCCTGGATACTCTGACCTATGGCTGCCTGACCTTGCTAGTGCCTTATTCCAGCTACCTGCTTTAAAGGGACATTATCTTTTGCTGCTACAATCCTGATTAAAGGTACAATATCATTTGTTGCTGCAATCCTGATTAAAGGGACATTATCATTTGTTGCTACAATCCTGATTAAAGGTACATTATCATCTGTTGCTGCGATCTTGATTAAAGGGACATTATCATTTGTTGCTACAATCCTGTTTATAGGTACATTATCATTTGTCGCTGCAATTCTAATTAAAGGGACATTATCACTTGTTGCTGCAATCCTGATTTAAGGAACATTATCATTTGTTACTCCAATCCTGCTTAAAGGGACATTTATTTCTGTTTGCTTCAAACCTGCTAAAAGGGACATTATCCTTTGTTTTCTACAAACTTGACTTAAAGAAGATTCATTATATTTAACCTGTTTATTTGTTTCCTGAGTGGGTCACATCCTGGTTATTTCACAGTGTGCTAGCGTGTGTTTTATTATCCACGCTAGCAGTTGGGTTAAACCCTGGACTGATTCCTGTACGGCTGACATTACACCTACTCTAAGCCCCCTAAAAAAAATAACAAAGCCCCCCAAAATAAAAAAATGCCCTACCCTATTCTAAAATAAAAGTTAACAGCTCTATTACCTTACCAGCCCTTAAAAGGGCCTTTTGCGGGGCATGCCCCAAAGAAAACAGCTCTTTTGCCTGTAAAAAAAAACATACAATACCCCCCCCAACATTACAACCCACCACCCACATACCCCTAATCTAACCCAAACACCCCTTAAAAAAACCTAACACTAAGCCCCTGAAGATCTCCCTACCTTATCTTCACCACGCCGGGTATCACCGATCCGTCCAGAAGAGGGTCCGAAGTCTTCATCCTATCCGGCAAGAAGAGGACATCCGGACCGGTAGACATGTTCATCCAGGCGGCGTCTTCTATCTTCATCCATCCGGCGCGGAGCAGGACCATCTTGAAGCAGCCGACGCAGATCCATCCTCTTCTTCCGGCTACTCCTGACGAATGAAGGTTCCTTTAAGCGACGTCATCCAAGATGGCGTCCCTCAAATTCCGATTGGCTGATAGGATTCTATCAGCCAATCGGAATTAAGGTAGGAAAAATCTGATTTGCTGATTGAATCAGCCAATCAGATTCAAATTCAATCCGATTGGCTGATCCAATCAGCCAATCAGATTGAGCTTGCATTCTATTGGCTGTTTCCGATCAGCCAATAGAATGCAAGCTCAATCTGATTGGCTGATCCAATCAGCCAATTGGATTGAACTTGAATCTGATTGGCTGATTAAATCAGCCAATCAGATTTTTCCTACCTTAATTCCGATTGGCTGATAGAATCCTATCAGCCAATCGGAATTCGAGGGACGCCATTTTGGATGACGTCACTTAAAGGAACCTTCATTCGTCGGGAGTCGCCGGAAGAAGAGGATGGATCCGCGTCGGCTGCTTCAAGATGGTCCCGCTCCGCGCCGGATGGATGAAGATAGAAGATGCTGTCTGGATGAACATGTCTACCGGTCCGGATGTCCTCTTCTTGCCGGATAGGATGAAGACTTCGGACCCTCTTCTGGACCTCTTCTTGCCGGATAGGATGAAGACTTCGGACCCTCTTCTGGACGGATCGGTGATACCCGGCGTGGTGAAGATAAGGTAGGGAGATCATCAGGGGCTTAGTGTTAGGTTTTTTAAGGGGTGTTTGGGTTAGATTAGGGGTATGTGGGTGGTGGGTTATAATGTTGGGGGGGGTATTGTATGTTTTTTTTTTAATGCAAAAGAGATGTTTTCTTTGGGGCATGCCCCGCAAAAAGCCCTTTTAAGGGCTAGTAAGGTAAAAGAGCTGTTAACTTTTTATTTTAGAATAGGGAAGGGCATTTTTTTTATTTTGGGGGGCTTTGTTATTTTTTTAGGGGGCTTAGAGTAGGTGTAATTATTTTAAAATTCTTGTAATCTTTTTTTATTTTTTGTAATTTAGTGTTTGTTTTTTTGTAATTTAGTTTAGTTGATTTAATTGTAGATAATTGTAGATAGTTTAGTTAATTAATTTATTGATAGTGTAGTGTTTAATTGTAACTTAGGTTATGATTTATTTTACAGGTAATTTTGTAATTATTTTAACTAGGTAGCTATTAAATAGTTATTAACTATTTAATAGCTATTGTACCTAGTTAAAATAAATACAAAGTTGCCTGTAAAATAAATATAAATGCTAAAATAGCTACAATTTAATTATTTGTTATATTGTAGCTATATTAGGGTTTATTTTACAGGTAAGTATTTAGCTTTAAATAGGATTAATTTATTTAATAAGATTTATTTTATTTTGTTAGATTTAAATTAAATTTAATTTAGGGGGGTGTTAGTGTTAGACTTAGCTTTAGGGGTTAATACATTTATTAGAGTAGCGGCGAGTTCCGGTCGGCAGATTAGGGGTTAATACTTGAAGTTAGGTGTCGGTGATGTTAGGGAGGGCAGAATAGGGGTTAATACTATTTATTATAGGGTTTTTGAGGCGGGAGTGAGGCGGTTTAGGGGTTAATACATTTATTATAGTGGCTGTGAGGTCCGGTCGGCAGATTAGGGGTTAATAAGTGTAGTTAGGTAGCGGCGACGTTGGGGGGGCAGATTAGGGGTTAATAAATATTATGTAGGTGTCGGCGATGTTAGGGGCAGCAGATTAGGGGTACATAGGGATAATGTAGGTTGCGGCGGTGTGCGGTCGGCAGATTAGGGGTTAAAAAAAATTATTAGAGTGGCGGCGATGTGGAGGGACCTCGGTTTAGGGGTACATAGGTAGTTTATGGGTGTTAGTGTACTTTAGAGCACAGTAGTTAAGAGCTTTATAAACCGGCGTTAGCCCATAAAGCTCTTAACTCCTGACTTTTTTCTGCGGCTGGAGTCTTGTCGTTAGAGTTCTAACGCTCACTTCAGCCAAGAATCTAAACAACAGCGTTAGAAAGATCCCATTGAAAAGATAGGATAAGCAATTGACGTAAGGGAATCTGCGGTATGGAAAAGTCGCGGCTGGAAAGTGAGCGTTAGACCCTTTCCTGACTGACTCTAAATACCAGCGGGCGGCCAAAACCAGCGTTAGGACCCCTTAACGCTGGTTTGGATGGCTAACGCAGAACTCTAAATCTAGGCGTAAGATTTTAATTTATGAAAACCATCTTGGCTCACTCACATTTGGCTTGTTTTATACTAATTGGGCATCCCTCTATATAAAAAGAATCAATCTTGCCTGAGCCAAATTATATTGATCATGTAATATGGCACCAAACCTGGTACCCTAATTCCAATTCATTTTAATGGGCAATTCTGAATAAGTAACTAACGCCTAGATTTAGAGTTTTGTCGGTAACGACCCGCGTAGCTAACGCATGCTTTTTTTTCCCCGCACCTTTTAAATACCGCTGGTATTTAGAGTTCACAGAATGGCTGCGTTAGGCTCCAAAAAAGGAGCGTAGAGCATAATTTACTGCCACTGCAACTCTCGATACCAGCGGTGCTTACCGACGCGGCCAGCTTCAAAAACGTGCTTGTGCACGATTCCCTCATAGGAAACAATGGGGCAGTTTGAGCTGAAAAAAAACCTAACACCTGCAAAAAAGCAGCGTTAAGCTCCTAACGCAGCCCCATTGTTTCCTATGGGGAAACACTTCCTATGTCTGCACCTTACACCCTAACATGTACCCCGAGTCTAAACACCCCTAACCTTACACTTATTAACCTCTAATCTGCCGCCCCCGCTATCGCTGACCCCTGCATATTATTATTAACCCCTAATCTGCCACTCCGTACACCGCCGCAACCTACATTATCCCTATGTACCCCTAATCTGCTGCCCATAACACCGCCGACCCCTATATTATATTTATTAACCCCTAATCTGCCCCCCACAACGTCGCCGCCACCTACCTACAATTATTAACCCCTAATCTGCCGACCGGACCTCACCGCTACTATAATAAATGTATTAACCCCTAATCCGCCTCACTAACCCTATAATAAATAGTATTAACCCCTAATCTGCCCTCCCTAACATCGCCGACACCTAACTTCAATTATTAACCCCTAATCTGCCGACCGGACCTCACCGCTACTCTAATAAATTTATTAACCCCTAAAGCTAAGTCTAACCCTAACCCTAACACCCCCCTAAATTAAATATAATTTAAAGCTAACAAAATAAATTAACTCTTATTTAATAAATTATTCCTATTTAAAGCTAAATACTTACCTGTAAAATAAACCCTAATGTAGCTACAATATAAATAATAATTATATTGTAGCTATTTTAGGATTTATATTTATTTTACAGGCAACTTTGTATTTATTTTAACCAGGTGCAATAGCTATGAAATAGTTAAGAACTATTTAATAGTTACCTAGTTAAAATAATTACAAAATTACCTGTAAAATAAATCCTAACCTAAGTTACAATTAAACCTAACACTACACTAGCAATAAATTAATTAAATAAAATACCTACAATTATCTACAATTAAACCTAACACTACACTATCAATAAATAAATTAAATAAAATACCTACAAATAAATACAATTAAATAAACTAACTAAAGTACAAAAAATAAAAAAAGCTAAGTTACAAAAAATTTTTTTATTACAAATATAATAAAAATATTACAACAATTTTAAGCTAATTACACCTATTCTAAGCCCCCTAATAAAATAACAAAGCCCCCCAAAATAAAAAAATGCCCTACCCTATTCTAAAATTAAAATAGAAAAGCTCTTTTACCTTACCAGCCCTTAAAAGGGCCTTTTTTCGGGGCATACCCCAAAGAATTCAGCTCTTTTGCCTGTAAAAAAAAACATACAATACCCCCCCAACATTACAACCCACCACCCACATACCCCTAATCTAACCCAAACCCCCCTTAAATAAACCTAACACTAAGCCCCTGAAGATCTTCCTACCTTGTCTTCACCATGCCAGGTATCATCGATCGCTCCAGGCTCCGAAATCTTCATCCAAGCCCAAGCGGGGGCTGGAGATCCATCATCCGTCTAAAGTCTTCTATCAAGCGGCGGCTGAAGAGGTCCAGAAGAGGCTCCAAAGTCTTCATGCTATCCGGGCAGAAGAGTAGATCCGGACCGGCAACCATCTTCTTCCAAGCGGTGACAAGCGGCTCCATGTTGAAGACCTCCGGCGCGGATCCATCCTCTTCTTGCGACGTCCTAAGTCCGAATGAAGGTTCCTTTAAATGACGTCATCCAATATGGCGTCCCTCGAATTCCGATTCGATTTATAATTTATATTGTAGCTATATTAGGGTTTATTTTACAGGTAAGTATTTAGCTTTAAATAGGAATAATTTATTTAATAAGAGTTAATTTATTTAGTTAGATTTAAATTATATTTAACTTAGGGGGGTGTTAGGGTTAGGGTTAGACTTAGATTTAGGGGTTAATAAATTTATTAGAGTAGCGGTGAGGTCCAGTCGGCAGATTAGGGGTTAATACTTGAAGTTAGGTGTCTGCGATGTTAGGGAGGGCAGATTAGGGGTTAATACTATTTATTATAGGGTTATTGAGGCGGGAGTGAGGTGGATTAGGGGTTAATACATTTATTATAGTGGCGGTGAGGTCCGGTCGGCAGATTAGGGGTTAATAATTGTAGGTAGGTGGAGGCGACATTGGGGGCGGCAGATTAGGAGTTAATAAATATAATATAGGGGTCGGCGGTGTTAGGGGCAGCAGATTAGGGGTACATAGGGATAATGTAAGTGGCGGCGGTGTGCGGTCGGCAGATTAGGGGTTAAAAAATTTTATTAGAGTGGCGGCAATGTGGGGGGGCCTCGGTTTAGGGGTACATAGGTAGTTTATGGGTGTTAGTGTACTTTAGAGCACAGTAGTTAAGAGCTTTATGAACCGGCGTTAGCCCAGAAAGCTCCTAACTACTGACTTTTTTCTGCGGCTGGAGTTTTGTCGTTAGATTTCTAACGCTCACTTCAGCCACGACTCTAAATACCAGCGTTAGAAAGATCCCATTGAAAAGATAGGATACGCAAATGGCGTAGGGGGATCTGCGGTATGGAAAAGTCGCGGCTGGAAAGTGAGCGTTAGACCCTTACCTACACTACTCTAAATACCAGCGGTAGCCCAAAACCAGCGTTAGGAGCCTCTAACGCTGGTTTTGACGGCTAACGCCAAACTCTAAATCTAGCCGTATGATTTTAATCTATGAAAACCATCTTGGCTCACTCACATTTTACTTGTTTTATACTAATTGGGAATCCCTCTATATAAAAAGAATCACTGTAGCCTGAGCCAAATGATATTGATCATGTAATATGGCACCAAACCTGGTACCCTAATTCCAATACATTTCAATGGGCAATTCTGAATAAGTAACTAAGCTTTTAATCTATGAAAAACATCTTGGCTCACTCACATTTGGCTTCTTTTATGCTAATTGGGCATCCCTCTATCTAAAAAGAATCAATCTAGCCTGAGCCAAATTATATTGATCATGTAATATGGCACCAAACCTGGTACCCTCATTTCAATGCATTTCAATGGGAGATTTTGAATAAGTAACCAAGCTTTTAATCTATGAAAACCATCTTGGCTCACTCACATTTGGCTTGTTTTATACTAATTGGGCATCCCTCTATCTAAAAAGAATCAATCTAGCCTGACCCAAATTATATTGATCATGTAATATGGCACCAAACCTGGTACCCTCATTTCAATGCATTTCAATGGGAGATTTTGAATAAGTAACTAAGCATTTACTCTATGAAAACCATCTTGGATCACTCATATTTGGCTTGTTTTATACTAATTGGGCATCCCTCTATCTAAAAAGAATGAATCTAGCCTGAGCCAAATGATATTGATCATGTAATATGGCACAAAACCTGGTACCCTCATTTCAATGCATTTCAATCGGGGATTTTGAATAAGTAACCAAGCTTTTAATCTATGAAAACCATCTTGGCTCATTCACATTTGGCTTGTTTTATACTAATTGGGCATTCCTCTATCTTAAAAGAATCAATCTAGCCTGAGCCAAATGATATTAATCATGTAATATGGCACCAAACCTAGTACCCTAATTTCAATGCATTTCAATGGGAGATTTTGAATAAGTAACCAAGCTTTTAATCTATGAAAACCATCTTGGCTCACTCACATGTGGCTTGTTTTATACTAACTGGGCATCCCTCTATATAAAAAGAATCAATCTAGCCTGAGCCAAATTATATTGATCATGTAATATGGCACCAAACCTGGTACCCTCATTTCAATGCATTTCAATGGGAGATTATGAATAAGTAACCAAGCTTTAAATCTATGAAAACCATCTTGGCTCACTTACATTTGGCTTGTTTTATGCTAATTTGGCATCCATCTATATAAAAAAAAATCAATGTAGCCTGAGCCATATTATATTGATCATGTAATATTTCATCAAATCAAAAAAATTGATCATATAATATGGCATCAAAGCTGGCACCCAAGCATCCATGCATTTCAATTGGAAATTGTGAATAAGTAGCCAAGCATTTACTCTATTAAAACCATCTTGGCTCACTCACATTTTACTTGTTTTATACTAATTGGACATCCCTCTACATAAAAAGAATCAATCTAGCCTGAGCCAAATGATATTGATCATGTAATATGGCACCAAACCTGGTACCCTAATTTCAATGCATTTCAATGGGAGATTTTGAATAAGTAACCAAGCATTTACTCTATGAAAACCATCTTGGCTCACTCACATGTTACTTGTTTATACTAATTGGTCATCCCTATATATATAAAAAGTATCAATCTAGCCTGAGCCTAATGAAATTGATCATGTAATATGGCACCAAACCTGGTACCCTAATTCCAATGCATTTCAATGGGCAATTCTGAATAAGTAACTAA
Organism: Bombina bombina; assembly: GCF_027579735.1. NCBI lineage: Eukaryota > Metazoa > Chordata > Amphibia > Anura > Bombinatoridae > Bombina > Bombina bombina. The sequence continues at coordinate 243,473,372 of NC_069505.1, read as the reverse complement.
GCTTTTAATCTATGAAAAACATCTTTGCTCACTCACATTTGGCTTGTTTTATGCTAATTGGGCATCCCTCTATCTTAAAAGAATCAATCTAGCCTGAGCCAAATGATATTGATCATGTAATATGGCACCAAACCTGGTACCCTAATTTCAATGCATTTCAATGGGAGATTTTGATTAAGTAACCAAGCTTTTAATATATGAAATCCATCTTGGCTCACTCACATTTGGCTTGTTTTATACTAATTGGGCATCCCTCTATATAAAAAGAATCAATCTAGCCTGAGCCAAATGATATTGATCATGTACTATGGCACCAAACCTGGTACCCTCATTTCAATGCATTTCATTGGGAGATTTTGAATAAGTAACCAAGCTTTTAATCTATGAAAACCATCTTGGCTCACTCACATTTGTCTTGTTTTATGCTAATTGGGCATCCCTCTATATAAAAAAATTCAATGTAGCCTGAGCCAAATGATATTGATCATATAATATGGCATCAAAGCTGGCACCCTAGCATCCATACATTTCAATGGGAAATTGTGAATAAGTAACCAAGCATTTACTCTATTAAAACCATCTTGGTTCACTCACATTTGGCTTGTTTTATGCTAATTAGGCATCTCTCTTTATTAAAAAAAATCAATCTAGCCTAAGCCAAATTATATTGATCAGATAATATGCCACCAAAGCTGGTTCCATAATTTCCATGCATTTCAATGGGAGATTCTGAATAAGTAACCAATCTTTTACTATATTAAAACCATCTTGGCTCACTCACATTTGGCTTGTTTAATTATAATTGGGCATCCCTCTATATAAAAAAGTTAAATCTAGCCTGAGCCAAATTATATTGATCATATAATATGTCACCAAACCTGGTACCCTAATTTCCATGCATTTCAATGGAATTTCTGAATAAGGAACCAAGCATTTCCTTTATTAAAACAATCTTGGCTCCCTCAGATTTAGTTGGTTTTCCAATAATTGGATATCCCTCTATACGAAAAAGTATTGCACTCTAGCAATCCATGCATTTCAATTGTAATTTCTGAAAAGGGAACCTTCTTGGCCTACTCACATTTGGCTTGTTTTATACTAATTGGGCATTCCTCTATATAAAAAAGTTAAATCTAGCCCAAGCCAAATGATACTGATCATAAAATATGGCATCAAACTTGGAACCCTAGCTTTCCTGCTTTTCAATGGAAGATTCTGAATAAGCAAGAAAGCTTTTACTCTATTAAAACCATATAGGCTCATTTATATTTGGCTTGTTTTATACTAAATACACACAGAGAGAAGCACGCTCACAGGAACAAACAACTGGCTCAATACCATTGTTAGCCTATTCTATGGCGATTTACCACCTTGGGTGCAGCTCCTTTTTAGCCCAGTAATGCTTTTCACAGAGTAGAACTTTCCTGTAGTATATCAGTCTGATTCCGCCTATTATGGTCAGTCCAGTGTCAAAATACCAGGCCATTCCTCTCGGAACAAGGAACACAGCAACTCCAGACGATCGTTTCAGCCTTCATTGGGCATAGTTCAATCTAGCTTGAGCCAAATGATATTGATCATAAGATATGGCACTAAACTTGGGGACCTAGCATTAATACATTTCAATAGGATATTCTGAATAAGTAACCAAGCTTAAACTCTATTAAAACAATATTGGCTCACTCTCATTTGGCTTGTTTTATACTAACTGAGCATTTCCTCTATGAAAATCATCTTAGCTCACCAAGATTTGTTTTATACTAATTAGGCGTCCCTCTATATAAAAAAGTTGAATCTAGCTTGAGACAAATGATATTGATGATAAAATATGACACCAAATCTAGCACCCTAACTTCAATGCATTTCAAAGGAAAATTCTGAATAAGGAACTGAGCATTTCCTCTATGAAAACCATCTTGGCTCACCAAGATTTGGCTTCTTTTATACTAATTGAGCATCCATCTATAGGAAAAAGTTAAATGTAGCCTAAATTATATTGTTCAGTAAATATGGCACCAATCCTGTCACCCGAACTTCCATGGGTTTCAATGGGAAGTTCTGAAAAAGGAACCAAGCTTTTCCTCTATTAAAATGATCTGGGCTCACTCAAATTTAGCTTCTTTTATACTAATTTGGGCATCCTTCTGTAGAAAAAAGATCAAACTAACCTGAGCCAAATGACATAAAATATTGCACCAAACCTGGAATCCTAATTTCTATATCAATCTGTTCCTCTATTTTTATTATTATATATTTCCTTCCTAAGATATGTAGAGTCCGAAGCTTCATTCCTTACTGTTGGGAAATACAACACCTGGCCACCAGGAGGAGGCAAAAACATCATAGGAGGTGGCAGAGTAGTGGCAGAAGATTTGGGGAGTCCTGAAAAAGTGTATCTGCCCTTTGAGATAGGACTGGAGTTTAAAGTAGTTATGTCAACCTCTCAGTGAGAGTACTGATGAAAGTTAGAGTCTGGAGATGCAGGGAAAGTTTTTATGCGAAACCATCCTACTACTGCTAACAGCTCCTAAGCAATCAGTGTTGACGAGTTTCAGTGCCTGCTTTCTCTCACTCAAGTCCATGTCAAGAGCACTGCTGTAAGACTTTCACTCTTGAGAGGCTGTGGATCCTGGAGGTAAGATTGTTTCAATTTTTACACATAAAATGCTATAACAGGGTCACAGTGTGGCTCTTTTTTACCTTGATAGGATCCAGGTTAAATATCCTCTGAGGGGGGTTTATTGAACAGTTGGGGTTAATTAATCAGTGTATTAATTATTTACGTGCTGCTTTGTGTGATTTTTTTCCTGGGCTGATAGACTGTGTTTTTGGCTGGAACAAACAGATTTCACTTTTAAGTTTTACTTTCGTTTTTGAAAGTGTTGCACAGCTCCTATTAATTGCTGTACTTGTAATAACATCTATGTTTATTCCCTCCATTCCATCTGAGACTTGAACCTGAGGAGAGAGTTCCTTTGTTAACTGTCTGGGTCTAGGAGGTGGTAAGTTCCCCAGCCATGGGGAACTTAAAAAAAAACTTTTATTTGTGTCTTTCTGTGGGTATAACCTGAGCTATGGAGGACTCTGACATGTTAGAAGGTACTCCTCCTATACATAATCATACCTGTTTATATTGTGAGGAGGCCATGGTTTTCCCACCCACTCAATTATGTTCCACAATTATGTTCAATTATGTTCCACATGCCTTAACACCGTTATAAAGTTTAAGGACGGAGACAAGCCAGCTAAGGCTCTTAGTCCCTCTGAGCCGTCTTCCTCTCAGGACTTGGCATTCTGTGAGATTTCTATCCTTGCTACATTATCCACTACACATACAGTTCCCCGTAGCACATCTAATCCTCCATCCAGAGGGGGCCTTCTTCCTACTGACTTTGTCACGCAGTTACAAATGGCGGTGTCTGCTGCCCTAAGTGCATTACCTTGCTCTAACAAATGCAAGAGAAAGGTTAAACATAGCTCTCCTATCCCAGAGTCATCAAAATATTTATCGAATTTAGCTATTATGTCCCAGTTATCCGATGACGAGTTAAATTCTGTAGCTTCAGAGGGTGAACTTTCTGGGTCTGAGTCCTTAGCGTCTAAGCCTCCTGCTGCGGAGGAACCGTCCTTTAGATTTAAAATTGAGCACTTGCATTTTTTTAATAAGAAAGTTCTGTCTATGTTAGAGGTTCAAGAGGCCTGCCTGTAGAACCTATGTTACATAAATTAGACAGAGTTTACAAAGACAGGAAAGTTCCTTTCACTTTTCCTGTGCCGGTTAAAATGGCGCGAATGAGAAAGAATTGGTTCTTCCTTTTCCCCCTCGTCTACTTTTAAAAAGTTGTTCCCGGTCCCGGACTCTCAACTGGATTTGTGGGGCTCCATTCCTAAGGTGGATGGTGCTATCTCTATGCTTGCTAAACGTACTACTATACCTCTTGAGGATAGCTCTTTATTCAGAGAGCCGATGGATAGAAAATGGAAACCTTTCTGAGAAAGATGTTTCAACATATGTTTTTTTGTCTCAACTGGCATCTGCAGTTGCTGTGGTTGCCAGAGCGGCTACCAACTGGTGCAACTCCTTGTCAGAACTCATTGAGGTGGAGTCTCCCCTCGAGGATATTCAAGACAGAATTATAACTCTGAGAATTGCTAATTTCTTTATCTGTAATGCGAACATGCAAATTATTCGCCTAAATGCAAAGGCCTCTGGCTTTGCGGTCCTAGCCTGACGGGCTCTCTGGTTGAAGTCTTGGTCTGCAGATATGACTTCTAAGTCCAGACTCCTTTCTCTTCCCTTCAAGGGTAATATGTTTTTGGCCCAGGCCTGGACTCCATTATTTCTACTGTTTCCCGAGGCAAGGGTGCCTTCCTACTGCAAGATAGGAAGAACAAGTCTAAGGTACAACAATATTCGAATTTTGTTCCTTTCGTTCTGACAAATCCCAACGACAACAATCCTCCTCCAAGCCGAGCAACCCAGGAGTTCTTGGAAGCTGGTTCAGTCCTGGAATAAATCAAAGCAGAATAAGAAGCCTGCCGAAAACAAGTAGATATGAATGGCGGCCCCCGATCCGGGATTGGATCGTGATGGGGCAGACTGTCTCTTTTTTTCAGATGCTTGGTTCCGGGTCATGCAGGATCCTTGGGTCTTGGAGGTCGTATCTCTGGGATACAAGATAGGTTTCAACTCTCATCCGCCCAAGGGCAGATTCCTACTCTCAAACCTGTCTACCAGACCAGAAAAGAGCGATGTTTTTCTAGGGTGCGTTCAGGATCTATACTCCTTAGGAGTTATTGTCCCATGCCTATCAAAGAAAGATGTTTGGGGTTTTATTCAAACCTTTTTGTGGTCCCAAAAAAGGAGGGAACTTTCCACCAAATTCTGTACCTAAAGTGCTTGAACATGTTTCTCAGTGTTCCTTCTTTTAAGATGGAGATGGTACGGTCCATTCTTTCTCTAGTTCAGGAAGTAAAGTTTATGACCACTACAGATCTGAAGGATGCATACCTTCATGTTCCAATACACAGGGAACATTTTCAGTTTCTGAGGTTTGCTTTCCTGGATCAGCACTTCCAGTTCATTGCACTTCCGTTTGGTCTAGCTACTGCTCCAAGAATCTTTACAAAGGTTCTGGGGGCACTTCTATCTGTTGCCAGAACCCAAGAAATCGCAGTGGCACCATACTTGGATGATATTCTGGTGCAGGCACCATCCTTTCGTCTTTCGGAAGAACACTCAGAGCCTCTTCTCATTCTTCTTCAATCACATGGATGGAAGATAAACTTGGAAAAGAGTTCTCTTATCCCAAATACCAGGGTGGAATTCCTGGGTACTATCACAGACTCCATATCCATGAGGATATTTCTAACAGACCAGAGACGTTGCAAGCTAACTTCGGCTTGTCTTGCTCTCCGTAGCTCCTTGTGTCCCTCTGTGGCTCAATTTATGGAGGTGATTGGTCTTATGGTGTCCTGCATGGACATTATTCCTCTCGCCAGAATCCGTCTCAGACCTCTACAGCTATGCATGTTGAGACAGTGGAATGGCGATCATTCAGATCTGTCCGCACAGATTGTATTAGACAGCCGGTTGAGAGAATTGCTTTCTTGGTGGCTCTGTCCAGATCATCTGTCTCAAAGGACATGCTTGTTAAGACCATCCTGGGAGATTGTGATTACAGACGCAAGCCTATCTGGATGGGGAGCTGTTTGGGGTGCCAAGAAGGCACAGGGGCTGTAGACTCAGGAAGAGTCCTCCCTTTCGATCAATATATTGGAACTACGGGCAATCTTCAACGCCTTGAAGGCTTGGCCCCTTCTGGGTTCGTCCCAGTTTATCAGATTCCAATCAGACAACATAACCTCGGTTGCCTAAATCAACCATCAGGATGGGGAACGAGAAGTTCCCTGGTGATGAAGGAAGTATCTCGTATACTGGAGTGGGCAGAGGCCCACTGCTGTTCGCTGTCAGCAATCCAGATTCTGGGTGTGGACAACTGTGAAGTGGATTTTCTCAGCTGGCAATCCTTTTACCCAGGGGAATGGTCTCTCCATCCAGAAGTGTTTGCAGATATGCAGAGAGTGGAGGATGCCAGAGATAGATCTCATGGCCTCCCATCTCAATGCCAAGTTGCCCATGTAAAGGTCTAGGTCCAGGGATCCTCATGTCCCAGTGAGTTGGAAAGAATCCATCTAAACTTACTAAATAATTATTATTCATCACCGACTTTATTGTCTAAACTTTTTCCTGACAAAATGTTTAGATGTGAGCATTGCTCAAATACACGGGCGGATCTCCGTCATATGTTATGGGCCTGTCCTAAAATCTCCCAATTATGGTTGAAAGTCCATTTCTGGTATAATAGAGTCTTTGAAAGCTCCATCTCTTTTTCTTTTGAAGATATAGTGTTACTTTTTCCAGAGCCGAGAGGGAGCGTAAGAATGCGTATTTTAAATACTGTTATATTAATAGTGAGATATAACATCTTTAAAAAATGGATAGCAAAGAGCTCTCCGAGCTTGTCACTAGTTTTAAGAGATATTCAAGCTCAGATCATTTTTGAATCCTTTCATTTGCAGCAAGTATCTGAAAAAAAAAAAAGGAGTTTTTTGTAGGCTGGGCCCCGGTTATTAAGTTATATCCAAGTTGCTTGCAGGGGCAGATTTTAAGGCCTTTTGTGGCCTCAATAAGTTTTGCAGAATTGGTGAAACACCAGGTTTTTCCAGATACTTGGATCAGAAATAGATCTGATATAGATTAGCTGTGATCAAGAATTGATACTCCAGGGGTTCTCTGGTATCCATTTGATCCTAGAGGTGGGGGAGGGGGGGGATTTTCTCTTTTTTTTTTCTGTCCTTCCTTTATCTTGATTCATTTTTTCTTATTTTCTTTTTACATTTTTCTGTCTGCTCCTTGGTTTGATGTAAAGTCAGCCGAAAATTAGCCACTTTAGTTCAGTATGAATTGGATAATTAGATAAAGGTGATTCTGATATGAAATTTTGGTTTGTATATCCTTTTAATTTTGCCAATGTAAAAAAATTGTCACAGTTATGTTTTTATTTCTGATATATGTTGGTCCTGCGTGACACAGAATATGTCGAGTACATGTCATTTTTATTTTTGTTAAGTGGCTAAGACTAATAAAGATTATAAAAATAAAAAGGGATCCTCAAGCAGATCTTATAGATGCACTAGCAGTGCCCTGGAGGTTTAAACTCATATATCTCTTTCCTCCTTTACCGCTTCTTCCTCGTGTAGTGGCCCGCATCAAACAGGAGCAGGCATCAGTGATCCTGATTGCTCCTTCATGGCCACGAAGGACGTGTTTTGTGGATATGGTGGGGATGTCCTCAAATCTGCCATGGAAGTTACCTTGTTGCATGGAACTGCTGATACAGGGTCCATTTGTTCATCTAAATCTAGATTCTCTGAGGCTGATTTTACACTTAGTCTTAGCCAAGAGGGGTGTTATTGATACTCTACCATAAAGTGTGGAGTACCTACTTAGACTGGTGTGAAGAGTGTGGTTTTCCTGGCACAGGGTTAACGTTGCCAGAATACTATCTTTTCTCCAGGATGAACTGGAGAAGGATCTGTCGGCTAGTTCCCTGAGATTTCGGCCCTTTCGGTTTTACTGCACAAGAAACTGGCCGAGCTTCCAGATGTGAAATCCATTGTTAGGGCTCTGATTAGGATCAGATCTGTGTTTAGATCTGGGGCGCCACCTTGGAGCCTGAATCTTGTTCTTCGTGTTTTGCAACAGACTCCGTTTGAGCCTATACATTCTGTTGACATTAAATTGTTATCTTGGAAGGTTATCTTTTTGTTGGCTATAGCCTCTGTGCGCATAGTTTCTGAGATTTCTGCTTTGCAATGTGAGCCCCCTTATCTGGTTTTTCATGCAGATAAGGCAGTTTGACACACTAAATTAGGTTTTCTACCTAAGGTTGTGTCAGACCACATCATCAATCAAGAGATTGTTGTGCCTTCCTTGTGTCCTAATCCTTCTTCTTCGAAGGAATGGTTGCTTCACAATTTGGATGTGGTTCGGGCTATGAAGTTTTATCTTCAGGCTACCAAGGAGTTTAAACAATCTTTCTCTTTATTTGTTGTCTATTCTGGGAAGTGTAAGGGGCAATAGGCTACTACTACTTCCCTATCTTTCTGGTTGAGAAGTGTCATCTGCTTAGCTTACGAGACAGGGGGACATCAGCCTCCTGAGAGGATAATGGCTCATTCAACCAGAGCAGTGGATTCCTCCTGGTCCTTTAAGAACGAGGCTTCTATGGATCAGATTTGTAAGGCGGCAACCTGGTCCTCCTTACATACTTTTTCTAAATTTTATAAGTTTTTGCTTCGCCTGAAGCAGCTTTCGGGAGAAAAGTTTTGCAGGCTGTGGTGCCCTCAGAATAGGGTCCGCCTCTTCTTTTTTTGTTCCCTCCCGTTAATCATTCAGTATCCTCTAGAGCTTGGGTATAGTTTTGCCAACAGTAAGAAATGAAGCCGTGGACTCTCCCTAATTTAGGAAGGAAAACATAATTTATGCTTACCAGATAAATTCCTTTCCTTACGGATAGGGAAAGTCCACAGTCCCCACCCGTTTTTTCTTGTCTAAGGGGCATCTCCCTAATATTTATCTTATTCTTCTGGCTCCATTTATACCCTGATGTTTCTCCTACATTCCTTATTCCCTTGGCAGAATGACTCGGGTAATGAGGAAGTGGGTGCGATATTTAAGCCTTTGGCTGGGGTGTCTTTGGCTCCTCCTGGTGGGTATTTCCCAACAGTAAGGAATGAAGTCGTGGACTCTCCCTATCTGGAAGGAAAGGAATTTATCTGGTAAGCATAAATTATGTTTTTTATGTATGTTTGGTGACATTTATTTTATAATTAATGTGATTTAGCTCAGACAAGATTGAACTTTTTTCAATAGAAGACAAACAAACTTTGGATAAGCCAAGTTGTTTTTTATAGAGAAAATGCTTGTTTCTTCTAAAGAACTTCCAATTGAAATGCATGGATACTACAGTACAACGTATGGTGTCAAATTTCATGATCAATATCATTTGGCTCAGTCTAGATTAAACTTTTTCCAATAGTGGGAGGCCCAATTAGTAGAACAAAAGCAAATCTGGAGGAGCCAAAAAGGTTTTCATAGAAGGAATGCTCCATTCCTTATTCAGAATTTCCTTTAAAATGCATATATTAGGGTACCTAGCATAATATCATTTGGCTTAGGCTAGATTTAACTTTTTTATATAGAGGAATGTTTAGTATAAAACAAGCCGAATGTGAGTAGGCCAAGAAGGTTCACTTTTCAGAATTTCCAATTGAAATGCATGGATGCTAGGGTGCCATACTTTTTCGTATAGAGGTATATCCAATTACTGGAAAACAAACTAAATTTGGGGGGAGCCAAGATTGTTTTAATAAAGGAAATGTTTGCTTCCTTAATCAGAATTGTTTCCATTGAAATGCATGGATGAAAGGGTGCCAAGTATGATGCCATATTACATGATCAATATCATTTGGCTCAGGCTAGATTGATTCTTTATAGATAGAGGGATGCCCAGTTAGCATAAAATAAGCCAAACGTGAGTGAGACAAGATTGTTTTGATAGATAAAAAGCTTGGTTACTTATTCAGAATCTCCCATTGAAATGCATTGAAATTAGGGTACCAGGTTTGGTGCCATAGTACATGATCAATATCATTTGGCTCAGGCTAGATTTATTCTTTTTATATAGAGGGATGCCCAGTTAGTATAAAACAAGCCAAATGTGAGTGAGCCCAGATGGTTTCCATAGATTAAAAGCTTGGTTACTTATTCACAATTTCCCATTGAAATGCATGGATGCTTGGGTGCCAGGTTTGATGCCATATTATATTAACATTATCATTTGGCTCAGGCTATATTGATTTTTAATATATAGAAGGATGCCCAATTAGAATAAAACAATCCAAATGTGAATGAGCCAAGATGGTTTTCATAGATTAAAAGCTTGGTTACTTATTCAGAATCTCCCATTGAAATGCATTAAAATTAGGGTACCAGATTTGGTGCCATAGTACATGATCAATATCATTTGGCTCAGGCTAGATTTATTCTTTTTAATTAGAGGGATGCACAATTAGCATAAAACAAGTCAAATGTGAGTGAGCCCAGATGTTTTTCATAGATTAAAAGCTTAGTTACTTATTCAGAATTGCCCATTGAAATGCATTGGAATTAGGGTACCAGGTTTGGTGCCATATTACATGATAAATATCATTTGGCTCAGGCTAGATTGATTCTTTTTATATAGAGTTATGCCCAATTAGTATAAAACAAGTGAAATGTGAATTATCCAAGGTGGTTTTCATAGAGTAAATGCTTGGTTACTTATTCAAAATCTCCCATTGAAATGCATTGAAATTAGGGTACCAGGTTTGGTGCCATATTACATAATCAACATAATTTGGCTCAGGCTAGATTTATTCTTTTTATATAGAGGGATGCCCAATTAGTATAAAACAAGCCAAATGTTAGTGAGCCAAGATGGTTTTCATAGATTAAAAGCTTAGTTACTTATTCAGAATTGCCCATTGGAATGCATTGAAATTATGGTACTAGGTTTGGTGCCATATTACATGATCAATATAATTTGGCTCCGGCTAGATTGATTCTTTTTATATAGAGGGATGCCCAATTAGTATAAAACAAGTAAAATGTGAGTGAGCCAAGATGGTTTTAATAGAGTAAATGCTTGGTTACTTATTCACAATTTCCCATTGAAATGCATGGATGCTAGGGTGCCAGCTTTGATACCATATTATATGATCAATATAATTTGGCTCAGGCTACATTGAATTTTTTTATATAGAGGGATGCACAATTAGCATAAAACAAGCCAAATGTGAGTGAGCCAAGATGGTTTTCATAGATTAAAAGCTTGGTTACTTATTCAAAATCTCCCATTGAAATGCATTGAAATTAGGGTACCAGGTTTGGTGCCATATTGCATGATCAACATAATTTGTCTCAGGCTAGATTAATTCTTTTTATATAGAGTTATGCCCAATTAGTATAAAACAAGCCAAATATGAGTGAGCCAAATAAAATAATATTATATTAAATTAAAATAAAATAATATTATATTATATGAAATAAAATAATATTATATTATATTAAAATAAAATAAAATAATATATTATATTAAAATAAAATAATATTATATTATATTAAAATAAAATAATATTATATTATATTATCATAAAATAATATTATGTTATATTAAATTAAATAATATTATATTATTTTAAATTAAAATAAAATAAAATAATATTATATTAAAATAAAATAACATAATATTATATTATATTATATTAAATTAAAATAATATATTATATTAAAATAAAATAATATTATATTAAAATAAAATAATATTATATTATATTAAAATAAAATAATATTATATTAAATTAAAATATTATTATATTAAAATAAAATAAAATAATATTATATTATATTAAAATAAAATAATATATTATATTAAATTAAAATAAAGTAAAATAATATTATATTATATTAAAATAAAATAAAATATTATATTATATTAAATTAAATTAAAATAAAATAATATTATATTATATGAAAATAAAATAATATATTATATTAAAATATTATAATATATTAAAATAATATTATATTATATGAAATTAAAATAAAATAAAATTATATTAAATTAAAATAAAATAATATTATATTATATTAAAATAAAATAATATTATATTATAATAAAATAATATATTAAATTAAAATAAAATAATATTATATTATATTAAATTAAAATAAAATAATATTATATTAAATTAAAATAAAATAATATATTATATTAAAATAAAATAATTTATTTTATATTATATGTAAATAAAATCAAATAATATTATATTATATTAAATGAAAATAAAATAATATTATATTATAATAAAATCAAATAATATTATATTATATTATAATATAATATTATTTTATTTTCATATAATATAATATTATTTTATTTTATTAAATTAAAATAATATATTATATTAAAATAAAATAATATTATATTATATTAAAATAAAATAAAATTATATTATATTAAAATAAAATAATATTATATTAAATTAAATTAAAATAAAATAATATTATATTATATGAAAATAAAATAAAATAAAATAATATTATATTATATTAAAATAAAATATTATATTATATTTTATTATATTAAATTAAAATAAAATAATATTATATTATATAAAATTAAAATAAAATAAAATAATATTATATTAAATTAAAATAATATATTATATTAAAATAAAATAATATATTATATTATATTAAAATAATATTATATTATATTAAAATAAATTAAAATAAAATAATAATATAGTATATTAAATTAAAATAAAATAATATTATATTATATTAAATTAAAATAAAATATATTATATTACATTTAAATAAAATAATATTATATTATATTAAATGAAAATAAAATAAAATAATATTATATTATAATAAAATAATATTATATTATATTAAAATAAAATTATATTATATTATATTAAATTAAAATAATATTATATTATATTAAAATAAAATAATATATTAAATTAAAATAAAATAATATTATATTATATTAAAATAAAATAAAATATTATATTAAAATAAAATAATATTATATTAAATTAAAAGAAAATAATATTATATTATATTAAATTAAAATAATATTATATTATATTAAATTAAAATAATATTATATTATATTAAAATAAAATAACAATATTATATTATATTAAATTAAAATAAAATAATATTATATTATATTAAAATAAAATAATATTATATTATATTAAAGGGACACTGGACCCAAATGTTTTCTTTCATGATTCAGATAGAGCATGCACTTTTAAGCAACTTTCTAATTTACTTCTATTATCAATTATTCTTCCTTCTCTTGCTATCTTTATTTGAAAAACAGAATTTATGCTTACCTGATAAATTACTTTCTCTTGCGGTGTATCCAGTCCACGGCTTCATCCTTTACTTGTGGGATATTCTCATTCCCTACAGGAAGTGGCAAAGAGAGCACACAGCAGAGCTGTCCATATAGCTCCCCCTCTAGCTCCACCCCCCAGTCATTCGACCAAAGGTTAGGAAGAAAAAGGAGAAACCATAGGGTGCAGTGGTGACTGTAGTTTAAACAAAATTTTTTACCTGACTTAAATGCCAGGGCGGGCCGTGGACTGGATACACCGCAAGAGAAAGTAATTTATCAGGTAAGCATAAATTCTGTTTTCTCTTGCAAGGTGTATTCAGTTCATGGCTTCATCCTTTACTTGTGGGATACCAATACCAAAGCTTTAGGACACGGATGAAGGGAGGGAACAAGACAGGTACCTTAAACAAAAAGCACCACTGCTTGCAAAACCTTTCTCCCAAAAATAGCCTCCGAAGAAGCAAAACTATCGAATTTGTAAAATTTGGCAAAAGTATGCAGTGAAGACCAAGTCGCTGGCTTACAAATCTGTTCAACAGAAGCCTCATTTTTGAAAGCCCATGTGAAAGCCACTGCTCTGGTAGAATGAGCAGTAATTCTTTCAGGAGGCTGCTGGCCAGCAGTCTCATAGGCCAAACGGATGATGCTTTTCAGCCAAAAGGAAAGAGAGGTAGCAGTCGCTTTCTGACCTCTCCTCTTACCAGAATAGATAACAAACAAGGAAGATGTTTGTCTGAAATCCTTAGTTGCTTGTAAATAGAATTTTAAGCACAAACTACATCAAGATTGTGTAACAGACGTTCCTTCTTCGAAGAAGGATTAGGACACAGAGAAGGAACAACTATTTTCTGGTTAATATTCTTGTTAGAAACAACTTTAAGAAGAAAACCAGGCTTGGTACGCAAAACTACCTTATCTGCGTGGAACACCAGGTAAGGTGAATCACACTGTAAGGCAGATAATTCTGAAACTCTTCGAGCAGAAGAGATAGCTACTAAAAACAAAACTTTCCAAGATAACAACTTAATATCTATGGAATGTAAAGGTTCAAACGGAACCCCTTGAAGAACTGAAAGAACTAGATTTAGACTCCATGGCGGAGCCACAGGTTTATAGACAGGCTTCATTCTGACTAAAGCCTGAGCAAACGCTTGAACGTCTGGTACCTCTGCCAGACGCTTGTGTAAAAGGATAGACAGAGCGGATATTTGTCCTTTTAAGGAACTAGCTGACAAACCTTTCTCCAATCCTTCTTGGAGAAAGGACAATAGCCTGGGAATCCTAATCTTACTCCATGAGTAACCCTTGGATTCACACCAACAAAGATATTTCCGCCATATCTTATGGTAGATTTTCCTGGTGATAGGCTTTCTAGCCTGAATCAGAGTATCTATAACTGACTTAGAGAACCCACGCTTTGATAGAATTAAGCGTTCAATCTCCAAGCAGTCAGATATAGAGAAACTAGATTTGGATGCTTGAACAGACCCTGTATTAGAAGATCCTGCCTCATTGGCAGTGTCCATGGTGGGACAGATGACATGTCCACTAGGTCTGCATACCAAGTCCTGAGTGGCCACGCAGGCGCTATCAGAATCACCGAAGCCTTCTCCTGCTTGATTCTGGTGACCAGACGCGGGAGGAGAGGAAACGGTGGAAAAACATGAGCCAGATTGAAGGACCAAGGCACTGCTAGAGCATCTATCAATACCGCTTTGGGGTCCCGGGACCTGGACCCGTAGAGAGGAAGTTTGGCATTCTGACGGGACACCATCAGATCCAATTATGGAGTGCCCCATAGCTGAGTCAGCTGGGCAAATACCTCCGGGTGGAGTTCCCACTCCCCCGGGTGAAAAGTCTGACGACTTAGAAAATCCGCCTCCCAGTTGTCTACTCCTGGGATGTGAATTGCTGAGAGATGGCAGGAGTGATCCTCCGCCCACCTGATTATTTTGGTTACTTCCGTCATCGCTAGGGAACTCTTTGTTCCCCCCTGATGATTGACGTAAGCTACAGTTGTGATGTTGTCCGACTGAAATCTGATGAATTTTGCCGCAGCTAGTTGAGGCCATGCCTGAAGAGCGTTGAATATCGCCCTCAGTTCCAGAATGTTTATCAGGAGAAGCGTTTCTTCCTGAGACCATAAGCCCTGAGATTTCAGGGAGTCCCAGACCGCACCCCAGCCTAACAGACTGGCGTTGGCCATTACAATGACCCACTCTGGCCTGCGGAAACATATTCCCTGAGACAGGTGGTCCTGAGACAACCACCAGAGAAGAGAATCTCTGGTCTCCTGGTCCAACTGAATTTGAGGAGACAAATCTGCATAATCCCCATTCCACTGTTTGAGCATGCATAGTTGCAGTGGTCTGAGGTGTATCCGAGCAAAAAGGACTATGTCCATTGCCGCTACCATTAATCCAATTGCCTCCATGCACTGAGCTACAGATGGCCGAGGAATGGAATGAAGAACTCGGCAAGTAGTTAAAAGTTTCAACTTTCTGACCTCCGTCAGAAATATTTTCATTTCTACTGAATCTATGAGTGTTCCTAGGAAGGGAACCCTTGTGAGTGGGGACAGAGAACTCTTTTTGACGTTCACCTTCCACCCGTGAGACCTCAGAAAGGCCAATACAATCTCCGTGTGAGCCTTGGCTCTGTGAAAGGACGGCGCCTGAATTAAGATGTCGTCCAAATAAGGTGCCACTGCTATGCCCCGCGGTCTTAGAACCGCCAGAAGGGACCCTAGAACCTTTGTGAAAATTCTGGGAGCAGTGGCTAAACCGAATGGATGAGCCACGAACTGGTAATGCTTGTCTAGGAAAGCGAACCTGAGGAACTGATGATGATCTTTGTGGATAGGGATATGCAGGTATGCATCCTTTAGATCCATGGTAGTCATATATTGACCTTCCTGGATCATAGGTAAGATTGTCCGAATGGTCTCCATCTTGAATGATGGGACTCTGAGGAATCTGTTTAGAATTTTTAGATCCAGGATTGGTCTGAAAGTTCCTTCTTTTTTTGGAACGACAAACAGGTTTGAGTAAAAACCCAGACCTTGTTCTGCAATTGGAACTGGGTATATCACTCCCATCGTGTGTAGATCTTCTACACAGCGTAAGAACGCCTCTTTCTTTGTCTGGTCTGTAGACAGACGAGAAATGTGGAACCTTCCCCTTGGAGGGGAGTCCTTGAATTCTAGAAGATATCCCTGGGAAACAATCTCTAATGCCCAGGGATCTTGAACATCTCTTGCCCAGGCCTGAGCGAAGAGAGAGAGTCTGCCCCCTACTAGATCCGGTCCCGGATCGGGGGCTACCCCTTCATGCTGTCTTGGTAGCAGCTGCAGGCTTTTTGGCCTGTTTACCCTTGTTCCAGCCCAGGTAAGGCTTCCAGGTTGCCTTGGGCTGTGAAGCGTTACCCTCTTGCTTTGCAGCTGTAGAGGCTGAAGCCGGACCGCACCTGAAGTTACGAAAGGAACGAAAATTAGCTTTGTTTCTAGCCTTAAAGGGCTTGTCCTGAGGGAGAGCATGGCCCTTTCCCCCCAGTGATTTCTGAAATAATCTCTTTCAATTCTGGCCCGAAAAGGGTCTTTCCCTTGATAGGGATATTTAATCATTTGGATTTTGACGACACATCGGCCGACCATGACTTGAGCCAAAGCGCTCTGTGCGCCATAATGGTGAAACCTGAATTTTTTGCCGCTAACTTAGCTAATTGCAAGGCGACGTCTGTGATAAAATAATTAGCCAACTTTAGAGCCTTAATTCTATCCATAATTTCATCATATGAGGTCTCCGTCTGGAGCGACTCCTCCAGTGCCTCAAACCAGAAAGCCGCTGCAGTAGTTACAGGAATAATGCAGGCAATAGGTTGGAGAAGGAAACCTTGTTGAACAAAAATTTTCTTAAGTAAACCTTCTAATTTTTTATCCATAGGATCTTTAAAAGCACAACTGTCTTCAATTGGTATGGTTGTGCACTTAGCAAGTGAAGAAACAGCCCCCTCTACCTTAGGGACCGTCTGCCACGAGTCCTGCCTTGGTCAGTTATGGGGAACATTTTCTTAAAAATAGGGGGGGGGGAACAAAAGGGACACCTGGTCTATCCCACTCCCTAGTAACAATATCTGCAACCCTTTTAGGGATTGGAAACGCATCAGTGTATACAAGGACCTCTAGGTACTTGTCCATTTTACACAATTTCTCTGGGACCACCATAGGATCACAATCATCCAGAGTGGCTAATACCTCCCTGAGCAATACGCGGAGGTGTTCCAGTTTAAATTTAAACGCTAATGAATCTGACTCTGCCTGATGAGAAACCTTTCCTGAGTCAGAAATTTCTCCCTCAGACATCAAATCTCTCACCCCCACTTCGGAGTGTTGTGAGTGTACATCAGATAAGGCTACCAAAGCTTCAGACTGCTCATAATCTGTTCTTAAAACAGAGCTATCATGCTTTGCAGGAAAAACTGGCAGTTTGGATAGAAAGGCCGCAAGGGAATTATCCATGACTGTCGCTAGTTGTTGCAATGTAATAGGGGCAGACGCACTATATGTACTAGGCATCGCTTGAGCGGGCGTAACTGGTTGTGACACATGGGGAGAGGTAGACGGACTATCCTCATTACCTTCAGTCTGATAATCATCTAGGGCCACACTTTTAAGTGCAACAATATGATCTTTAAAGTGTATAGACATATTAGTGCAATTGGGACACATTCTGAGAGGGGGTTCCACCATAGCTTCTAAACACATTGAACAAGGATTTTCCTTAGTGTCAGACATGTTTAACAGACTAGTAGCATACACAAGCAGGCTTGGAAAACACTTTAATCAAATAAAAAACACAATTTGAAAAAACGTTACTGTGCCTTTAAGAAATAAAAGGAGCACACAATTTTACAAAACAGTGAAAAATGCACCAATCCTCTTGAAATTTTCACAGTATGTACCTAAGGCTTTAATATGATTGCACAGCAAGTTTCAGAAAGATTAACCCCTTAATGCCCAAACCGGAGCAGCCTAAAGCCAACAACCGGTTAATTAACTACAGCACCTTGCCACAGCTTACTGCTGTGGCCCTACCTGCCCTTAGGGATCAGTTTTGGGGAAATAAAGCTTCTTCTAGGCCCTCAATCAGCAGCTGGACCCTCCATGTGAAGCAGCATGAAACAGTCTTTCAATTCTAACTGCGCATCTGAGGTGCGAAATTAGGCGCCTCCCACTCCACTCCGGAGTTGTGAGGCCTACAAAAATCACTTCCAAGGGACTAAATTTATGCCATGTGGATAATAACCCCAGTAAAACACTCCAAAGTGCTTAAAAAGGTGTCTCCAATGAGTATTTCTTAAATAAATAATCGATTGCAATGCATTAGTGTCAACCAGCCTATTTAGCCCTGTCATGTAAGCATTCAATTCTATACTAAGTCTCAGAACATAGCTTACCCTCCCCACATGGGGATCTTGTCAGTCTTCTAGCATTATCTCAGTCTTGTCTAGAAATAAATGACTGAACATACCTCATTGCAGTCAAGCCTGCAAACTGTTCCCCCCAACTGAAGTTTTCTGGTACTCCTCAGTCCTGTGTGGGAACAGCAGTGGATTTTAGTTACAACATGCTAAAATCATTTTCCTCTCAGCAGAATTCTTCATCACTTTTCTGCTAGAGAGTAAATAGTACAAACCGGTACCATTTAAAAATAACAAACTCTTGATTGAAGATATAAAACTACAAATCTAACACCACATTCACTTTACCCTCCCGTAGAGAGACCCTAGTGCTTAGAGCCGGCAAAGAGAATGACTGGGGGTGGAGCTAGAGGGGGAGCTATATGGACAGCTCTGCTGTGTGCTCTCTTTGCCACTTCCTGTAGGGAATGAGAATATCCCACAAGTAAAGGATGAAGCCGTGGACTGGATACACCTTGCAAGAGAAAAGAAGGCATCTAAACTTACATTCTTGCTTTTCAAATAAACATACCAAGAGAATGAAGAAAATTTGATAATAGGAGTAAATTAGAAAGTTGCTTAAAATTGCATGCTCTATCTGAATTACAAAAGAAAAAATGTGGGTACCGTGTTCCTTTAAATTAAAATAATATTATTATATTAAAATAAAATAAAATACTATTATATTATATTATATTAAAATAAAATAATATTATATTATATTAAATTTAAATAAAATAAAATATTATATTAAAATAAAATATTATATTATATTAAAATAAAATATTATATTATATTAAATTAAAATAATATATTATATTAAAATAAAATAATATTATATTATATTAAAATAAAATAATATATTAAATTAAAATAAAATAATATTATATTAAAATAATATAATATTATATTATATTAAATTAAATTAAAATAATATTATATTATATTAAAATAAAATAATATTATATTAAATTAAAATAAAATAATATTATATTATATTAAAATAAATTAAAATTATATTATATTAAAATAAATTAAAATTAAATAATAATATATTATATTAAATTAAAATAAAATATTATATTATATTATATTAAAATAAAAAAATATTATATTATATTAAAATAAAATATTATATTATATTAAATTAAAATAAAATAATATTATTTTATATTATATTTAAATAAAATAATATTATATTATATTAAATTTAAATAAAATATTATATTATATTAAAATAAAATAATATTATATTATAATAGAATAAAATAATATTATATTATAATAAAATAATATTATATTATATTAAAAGAAAATATTATATTATATTAAATTAAAATAAAATTATATTATATTAAAATATTATATTAAAATAATATTATATTATATTAAAATAAAATAATATATTATATTAAAATAATATTATATTATATTAAAATAATATTATATTATATTAAAATAAAATAATATTATATTATATTAAAATAAAATAATATTATATTATATTAAAATAAAATAATATATTATATTAAAATAAAATAATATTATATTAGATTAAAATAATATTAGATTATATTAAAATAAAATATATTAAAATAAAAATATATTAAAATAAAATAATATGATTATTTTAAAATAAAATAATATTATATTATATTAAAATAAAATAATATTATATTAAAATAAAATAATATATTATATTATAATAAAATAATATTATATTATATTAAAAGAAAATATTATATTATATTAAATTAAAATTATATTATATTAAAATATTATATTAAAATAATATTATATTATATTAAAATAAAATAATATATTATATTAAAATAATATTATATTATATTAAAATAATATTATATTAGATTAAAATAATATTATATTATATTAAAATAAAATATATTAAAATAAAAATATATTAAAATAAAATAATATTATATTATATTAAAATAAAATAATATTATATTATATTAAAATAATATTATATTATATTAAAATAAAATAATATTATAATAAAATAAAATAATATTATTTTAAAATAAAATAATATTATATTATATTAAAATAAAATAATATTATATTAAAATAAAATAATATATTATATTAAATAAATAATATTATATTATATTATTTTAAAATTATATTAAAATAAAATAATATTATATTAAAATAAAATAATATATGAAATTAAAATAAAATAATATTATATTAAAAAAAATATATTATATTAAAATAAAATATTATAATAAAATAAAATAATATATTATATTAAAATAAAATATTATATATTAAAATAAAATATTATATATTAAAATAAAATATTATATTAAAATAAAATATTATATTAAAATAAAATTATATTTTAAAATAAAATTATATTTTAAAATAAAATATATTAAAATAAAATAATATATGTTATTAAAATAAAATAATATATTAAAATTAATATTATATTAAAATAAAAGTGTGGGCCTCATTATCTTATAACGCCTCTGATATTTCCACAGGCGTAGATAAAACCTGGGCCGGGTCATCATGATACGCCCTACGCTTGCGCTTAGCAGAACGTGGTAAGGCATGGATCACTTTCAATACTGCCGTTTGCATTTGATCCGCAAAATCTGACAGCCAACGAATCTCTCCCGCAGGAGTAATGGTTGCACCCTGGGGCGCTGCATGTGCAATTGGAGATGGATGAAAGGAACGCATCTCACAGGACGGGGAACCCTCAGAGGTGGACAGCTCAGTACTACTAGACATCTGATTGCTTTTAGATGTCGTAACTTTATTAAGGCATGTGGAACATAGTTGAGGAGGCTGATCTACCAGAACCTCCTCACAATAAACACAGGAATGAGACCTTGTTAAAGAGGGAGAACCCTCCAATGCATCAGAGTCTTCCATAGCTTGTGCTGTTATTACGGACTAGATTAACTTAATAATTAAGCACCTTTATACCTCCAATGGCCGGGGCACTCACTACCTCCTATGAACCGGACTACAGAAACCTTTCATCTCCAGCGCCGCTGATCAACAGAGATAGCCACACCCAGTCACATGGAATGCCTGACAGGTCCGCCCCTGCCTAAGGAGAAAACGCGCGAAAAAATGGCCGCTCAATACTCCCATAAGTGACTTGAAAGTTCCACGCATTGCCAGAGCCCTATCTCGCACATAACGCAGCAATGACACAATAAACAATATAATGTATAACCCCCCGTTCAATAATCCCCTTGGACTTGAGTGAAAAAGCAGGTAGAGAAAGTCGGCAACACTGATTGCTTATGGAGCTGTTAATATGAGTCGGGATGGTTTTGCAGAAGACTCTCCTTGCATCTCTAGACTCACCCAGGCTCTCACTGAGAGGCTGACAGGACTACTTAAAACTCCAGTCCCAATGCGAAGAGTACTACCCTCCATATGAGACTACTCCGATCTTTGGCACTTCTCTGCTGTCCTCCTGTGATGAAAAGCAAATAATGACTGGGGGATGAGGGGAGTGGGGGAGGTAATTAATCCTTTGGCTGGGGTGTCTGCCTCCTGGTAGCCAGGTTCATAATTCCCAACAGTAATGAATGAACCCATGGACTCTCCTCCCCTTTAGATGGAAAACTATTATTTGCAGCATTGTTCAGTAAGAGAATACAACGGTTTGTGAACTGATTTTAAAGACGCATAAGAATATTAAAACGGATAGATATGTCAAAACTGAAAAGTGCATGGGTGCATTGAAAATTTAAATAGAAGCATGTTTTCAATATATTTCCATCAGCAAAAATGTTCCTAGTGCTGCAGAGTACTGCTAGTCCCGAGCAGAAACTGCCGCTAATCCAATCAGCAGTGCTAGTTATACAGCGGAGTCATGCAACTAGCCCTGCTGATTGGATCAGTGGCAGTTTCCACTTGGGACCAACAGTGCTCTGATGGTCCTGATCAATACTTCTACAGTAATTTTTTGGACTATTATGGCCCATTAAATAAATGTGATTAAAAAGTACCTGGCACACTCCTCTGCTGTTCTTAAGAAGGAGTGGGCTGGTGGATACGTGCGTATTGCTAACTAGATCACTACATGTGTCCTCCTCAGGAGAGGCAATGCATCTGAGTGTGAAACCCTGTTTTTTTATATAAAACTGTTTAGTTATGCATAATTAAACTACTTTGCAATATATTTTCATTATTTTGCCCACTTTCATGTAATTTAGTTCTGAAAATTGATCTATTTCTAAAACTCAGACCTTAAAATGCACTGGCTGCTGCCTTCTCGAGGCTAACTGCTACATATATGTCCTAATTTGCTGTGTAACCATTGCAAATTAAAGCACTTTACTGACTTTATGACCTGGTAGTCATTCATTTGTTTTAAAAACGCTAAGACTTGGCTGAAATGTTAGTCTTTAGCAGCACAACAGAAATGTAATTTCAAAGTGTTTACTTTCTCTTTAACTGTTTTATCTTAAACACAAAAACAAATATTTGTCGGCAAAGAGCACCACAGCAATGCTGTTAAATATCACCTCCCTTTCCTCCAACCCCAGTCCTTTGACCGAAGCAAAGGAGAGAAAGGAAGCAACAAGGTGCAGATGTGTCTGAAGTTTATAAAATACAAACAACCTGTCCAAAGAACAGGGCGGGCGGTGGGCTCATCGTATCAAGAAATAAATAAATTTTGTTTTCTTTCTAATGACACAATGAGTCCACGGATCATCTAATTACTACTGGGAATCAATACCCAAGCTAGAGTACACAGATGTTAAGGGAGGGACAAGACAGGAACCTAAACGGAAGGCACCACTGCTTGAAGAACCTTTGTCCCAAAAGAGGCCTCAGCCGAGGCAAAAGTGTCAAATTTATAGAATTTTGAAAAAGTGTGAAGAGAGGACCAAGTTGCAGCCTTGTAAATCTGTTCCACAGAAGTTTCATTTTTGAATGCCTAGGAAGAGGAAACAGCTCTCGTAGAATGAGCTGTAACTCTCTCAGAAGGCTGCTGTCCAGCAGTTTCATAGGCAAAGCGAATGATACTCTTCAGCCACAAAGAAAGAGAAGTAGCCGTAACTTTCTGACCCTTACTTTTCCCAGAAAATACCACAAAAAGAGCAGAAGACTGACGAAAATCCTTAGTCGTCTGTAAACAGAATTTTAATGCACACACCACATCCAGATTGTGCAAAAGCCGTTCCTTTTGAGAAGGATTAGGACACAAGAAAGGAACAACAATCTCCTGATTAATGTTCCGGTCTGAAACCACTTTAGGGAGAAACCCTAACTTAGTATGCAAAACCACCTTATCCAAATGAAAAATAAGGAGACTCATACTGTAATGCCGAGAGCTCTGACACTCTACAAGCAGACAAAATAGCAGCAAGAAACAAAACTTTCCAAGATAACAACTTAATATCTAAGGAATGCATAGGCTCAAACGGATCCCCTTGAAGAACCTTAAGAACTAAATTAGGACTCCAGGGAGGAGTAAGTGGCTTGAACACAAGCCTGACAAAATGATTGCATGTCTGGGACGTCCGCCAGACATTTATGTAACAAAATAGACAAGGCAGATATTTGACCCTTTAGGGAACTTGCCGATAAACCCAACTCCAAACCTTCTTGGAGAAAGGACAGAATTCTAGGAATCCTAACTCTACTCCAAGAGTAGCCCTTGGATTCACACCAATAGATATTTATGCCATTTCTTATGGTAAATCTTTCTAGTCATAGGTTTAAGAGCCTGAATCATGGTCTCAATGACCGATTCCGAAAATGCACACTTGGATAAAATTAACTGTTCAATCTCCAAGCAGTCAGCTTCAGAGAAACTAAATTTGGATGAAGGAAGGGCCCTTGAAGTAGAAGGTCCTTCCTCAACAAAAGTCTCCAAGGTGGAAGAGATAACATGTCCACCAGGTCTACATACCAAATCCCACGAGGCCACGCAGGTGCAATGAGGATCACTGACTCCCTCTCCTGCTTGATTCGAGCAATGACCCAAGGTAGAAGAGCGAACGGAGGAAATAGGTATGCAAGACTGAAATTCCAAGGTACCACCAGAGCATCTATCAGTACAGCCTGAGGGTCTCTTGACCTCGACCTGTACCTCGGAAGCTTGGCCATTCTGCCGAGATGCCATGAGATCCAATTTCCGGCTGACCCCATTTGAGAATCAGGCTGGAAAACACTTCCGGATGGAGTTCCCACACCCCCAGTTGAAAGGTCTGCCTGCTCAGGAAGTCCGCCTTCCAGTTGTCCACTCTTGGGATGTGGATCGCTGACAGACAGCAATTGTGGGGTCTGCACCCACTGAATTATCTTGGCTACCTCTGTCATGACCAAGGAACTCCGAGTTCCTCCCTGATGGTTGATGTAAGCCACTGAAGTTATGTTGTCCGACTCGAACCCGATGAACTGGGCCGAGGCTGAGGCCAGGCGAGCATTAAAGAATGCTCTCAGCTCCAGAATGTTTATGGGTAGAACAGACTCCGACCGAGTCCATGTTCCCTGAGCCTTTAGAGCGCCCCAGACTGCTCCCCATCCCAGAAGGCTGGCGTCTGTTGTCACAATCACCCAAGAAAGTCTGCGAAAGCAGGTTCCCTGCGAGAGATGATCCTGAGACAACCACCAAAGAAGAGAATCCCTTGTCTCCTGCTCCAGCTGTAATCGCGGAGACAGATCCACATAATCTACATTCCACTGACTGAGCATGCTTAACTGCAGAGGTCTGAGGTGAAAACGGGCGAACGGGATGATATTCATTGCTGCTACCATCAGACCGATTACCTCCATGCACTGAGCCACTGATGGCCGAGGAGAGGACTGGAGCGCTAGACAAGAATTGAAAATCTTTGATTTCCTGACTTCAGTCAGATTAATGTTCATTGATAAGGAATCTATTACGGTTCCCAAGAAAATTACCCTTGTATTTAGAACTAAGGAACTCTTTTCCAAATTTACCTTCCAACCGTGAGATCGCAGGAAAGATAACATTTCCGTGTGGGATCTTGCTTGTTGAAAGGAAGGAGCCTGAACCAGAATGTTGTCCAGATAAGGTGCCACTGCAATGCCCCGCAATCGGAGCACCGCCAACAGGGATCCCAGAACCTTTGACAAAATTCTGGGAGCTTTGGGCAAGGCCGAATGGAAGAGCCACGAGAAATGAAAACCCTAGAAACTTGTGATGGTCCCTGTGGATGGGAACATGCAGGTACGCGTCCTTTAAATCTACTGTTGTCATAAATTGACCCTCTTGGATCAAAGGAAGAATGGAATAAATAGTTTCCATCTTGAAGGACGGCACTCTGAGGAATTTGTTTAGACTTAAAATTGGAATAGAACCCCAGATCCTGTTCCTGCATCGGAACAGGAACTATCACTTCCAGGTCAGAGAGGTCCCGAACACAGTGTAAGAACGCCTCTCTTTTTGTCTGGTCTACAGATAATCTTGAAAGCAGAAACCGGCCCCTGGGAGGAAAGGTCTTGAACTCTAGTTTGTATCCCTGGGACACAATGTCCACCGCTCAGGGATCCTGAACATCTCGAACCCAAGCCTGAGTGAAGGAAAGTCTGCCCCCCACAAGATCCGGTCCCGGATCGGGGGCAGGCCCTTCATGCTGTTTTTTATTTAATAGTAGGCTTTTTGGATTGTTTTCCCTTGTTCCAAGACTGATTGGACCTCCAGGAAGGATTGGACTGCTCCTGCTTGGAAGAGGAAGGCTTTTCCCTTATCCTGAGGGAGGAAATGGCCCTTTTCTCCCGTAATGTCTAAAATTATTTTCATCAAACTCGGCCCAACCAAAGTCTTTCCCTTGTAAGGAATCGCCAAAAGTTTAGACTTAGATGACACATCCGCAGATCAAGATTTTAACCATAAGGCTCTGAGGGCCAGTACGGCAAAACCAGAAATCTTAGCTTCCAGCTTAATAACTTGAAGGGAAGCATCAGTGATAAAGGAGTTGACCAACTTAAGGGCCTTTACCCTATCCTGGATTTCTTTGAGGGGAGTGTCTGTCCGAATAGAATCAGACAACGCATCAAACCAGTATGCTGCCGCACTAGTGACGGTAGCAATACAAACTGCAGGTAGCCATTGTAAACCTTAGTAACCCCTCTAACTTCTTATCCATAGGATCCTTAAAGGAACAACTATCCTCTATGGGAATAGTTGTTCTCTTGGCTAGCATGGAAATTGCCCCTTCCACTTTGGTACTGTCTGCCAAGACTCCTTGATAGGGTTTGCTATAGAAAACATCTTTTTAAATATAGGGGATGGAGAAAAAGGGATACCCGGTCTCTCCCATACCTTAGCAATAATCTCTGTAGCCCTATCTGGTACAGGAAATACCTCCACCATGGAGGGCACGTCAAAATACTTGTTTAGTTTACTAGACTTCTTAGGATTGACTACGACGGTAGTGTCGGAGTCGTCCAGGGTAGCTAAAACCTCCTTAAGTAACAAACGGAGGTGTTCAAGCTTAAACCTGAAGGAAACAACTTCAGTATCAGTTAAAGGTATTACATTGTCTGAGATTTCACCCTCAGATGCTACCGAAGTATCTTCCTCTTCAGGTTTCTGTGAAGAAACATTCGGAATAGCCACTACTGTGTCAGCAACCTTACTCACTAACTGATTACATTTCCTCTTGAGTTTTCCCTGCAGCATGGGAAAAGCAGACAACGGATCAGATACCGCTGATGACATTAGGGAAGCGATATCTTGCAAGGTGAACTCCAAGTGGAGTAATAGAGGAAGCGCAGGGCACTGGCTGTATGGCGCTAAATTTTGGGACGCTTGAGAAAGCTGCGGCATATCTTGCACATTGTCAGAAGACTCCTGGACAGCATCCGTCTTAGACAATATAGGCTCTCAACAAATGAGGAACAAAAAGAAATTGGTGGTTCAATTAGCATTTAAACATAAAGGACATCTGTAATCTGTAACAGAATCTTGGTCCATTTTAACAGAATAAATATAAATAATTAAATTATGAACAATTTACATAAAGAAAAAAATGTTACTGTTTCTTTAAAAAAATTTAAAATGAAACTGCTTTATTTTTGATGCAATCCAAAAACGAAACTGTTTTATTTTTTGAACAAATACAAAAATGTAACTGCTTTATTTTACAGATATTGAAAAATAAAAAGCGTCAACACCTCAAACAGCCTCAACACCTCAAACAGCCTCTACACCTCAGCAATAGCTTTGCTGAGGTGCCTACCTTGCAGGATAACGATATATATACTGTATTTCTTAAAATTGGAATCCAGACTGGAGCTGTTTCAGTAATGACAGGCTAGCAAATAACCGTTAAATTTGAAAAACGTTAAGATGCAGATATCTCTCCTCCATATACAGGAAGTGAGAGAGCAACAAGTGCGCAATTTAGATAACTTTTACTGCCACACAAGCCCTGCCCATTGTGGGCTTCTCAAAAAACATAATTTATGTAAGAATTTACCTGATAAATTCATTTCTTTCATATTGGCAATAGTCCATGAGCTAGTGACGTATGGGATATACAATCCTACCAGGAGGGGCAAAGTTTCCCAAACCTCAAAATGCGTACAAATACACCCATCACCACACCCACAATTCAGTTTAACGAATAACCAAGAAGTGGGGGGATAAAGAAAGGAGAAAAAAAGCATAAACAAAGGAATTGGAATAATTGTGCTTTATACAAAAAAATCATAACCACCATAAAAAGGGTGGGCCTCATGGACTCTTACATAAATTATGTTTTCTTTCATGTAATTGGCAAGAGTCCATGAGCTAGTAACGTATGGGATAGCAATACCCAAGATGTGGAACTCCACGCAAGAGTCACTAGAGAGGGAGGGATAAAAAATAAAGACAGCCGGGGGGCGGAGCCGACCATGGACTGAAATGGCCGCATAGTTCTGAAGCTCTGTAAATCCTAAGACACAGTTGGGGCATAATACCCTATTTACTCATGCTTTAATCATATAAATATGTTCTGCAACCTCATTGAGCTTTACAGCAAAGAGAAAGCTAAAGAAACAAAGCGTGAGTATCATAATAAGCACTGCTTATAACGGAGCACCACAACCGCCATATAAAAAACAGCTTTAACCTTATAAAAGAAACTAAACTCGCCACAGAGACAGGACCACTAGTCGCAATTCAGATCTGGCACCACTCCCAAGAAAAAGCAACTACCCGATCACTAACCGAGAGAGCTGGCGTGGTGACAGACCGGTACAGAAAAGAAGCTGAAGGAGGCGGCCATCACGGCGCCAGCGCAAGTGAAAGGTGAGCGCCATATTCAAACAAAACAAAAGCACAAGCGATCAGAATTACTCATACCGCTGCAGTATAAACACAGGTCACACGGAGCTGAACGACACAAACATCGGGTGGGAAGCCCTCCACTACAAATAACGCCATTTGCCATACAGCTAACAGGAGCTGCTTTAGAGCCATTTTATCAGGCACAACGGCGGGCCCATATACGCTGACCTCGTGGCACCGGATCTGATACATTGAGCATTAGTGACTAATACCTACCTCCCCACAGCAAATTTTTCAAACAATTGACTTCCCAGATAGATCTTAATAAATTGGCTCAGTCTAAGAGAGGTTTGAGAGAAGGTGCAAGCTGTTCTCTTTCTCTTCCACCTAATCAGCCAGAGGCATTTGTTGAAAGACCAGAATACACCCCTGAGAGAAGTAAGAGGGATTATAGTTCCATACCCCTACTACAATTAATATAAACAATTTGGAAGATAAATAAACAAATAAAATAAACCTAAAAGGGGGCATAAAGAGAGCAGAGGAGAGGGAGGGAAGGAGAAACAAAGAAAATTAAAAGAGGGAGAGAGAGAAGGAGAGAGAAAGGGAGAAAGAAAGAAGGGGAAAACAGATGATAATTTGGATCACACTACTCCCTTACATATAAGCTGTACTTTAATGACAGAAAGCCTACGTCCTGGGAAGGAGAACTGTACTGCTAGACACCTGCTGAGACTTCAAATATGGCATCAAGGAGGTCAGTTAAAGGGGACAAAAATGCAAAAAATAACCCCAATAAGATGAGTATGTTCTTTAAAACATCACAGGCGTTGACAATGGAGGATGAGGATTCATCTCAGACTCCAGAAGAGACAGAAATCCAACAAGATATGGCGGTGGACACCCCACTCACAAGAGCTGATCTAAAAGATCTTCCCACGAAATGAGATTTCACCTCATTCATACAACAAGTATGCCGCATGATTAAAGATGGGCTGGTGGAGGTGAGGAAAGAGGTTAATGAGCTGGGAAATAGAGTGGAGTACCTAGAGGAACAGACGGAAACACAGACATCTGATATGGATCTAATAAACAGAAAACTTTTGGCACAAGAATCACAAATATCTTTCCTTCAGGAAAAACTGGATGATTTGGACAATAGAGGGAGGAGGCAGAATATAAGGATTAGAGGACTGCCAGAAAGAATTACCCCTGAAAATCTGCACTCCTTCCTCCAGGATTTGTTCAAGACCATATTAAGAGAACCTGATTATAACGAAATACCACTTGATAGAGCCCACAGGGCACTACGTCCACAAGCCAAGGAAAAGGATCCCCCAAGGGATGTAATCATAAAGTTCCACAAATATCTGGACAAAGAGAGGATAATGAAAGCATCGAGACAACAGCAATCTATATCTTACCAGGAGCACCAGCTGATCTTAGTCCACTCACTCTACAAAACAGAAAAGAAACAAGATTCTTGACACAACATCTTCAAGACAACGGAATCCCTTATAGATGGGGGTTCCCCTTCAGTATTAAAGTGCTGAAAAACAACCGCATGCATATCTACAAATCAATAGACGACCTGGAAACCTTTTGTACTCAACTTGGAATATCACAACCCTCCTTGCCGTCTCTACATGGAGCAAAAGCTCCAGCAGAAACCAACCCACTACAGCAAAGACCACGCTGGCAAACAGTTCAGCGAAAGTGTCCAAGAGCCCCTGCTGCAGGTGGCTCATCAACGGTACAGGACTCTGATGATGGATGACTTATAACCTTGTAAACAGCACATAGATCTTAAGAAGAAACCAGGGGTTTGGAGGTAACTCTCTGGTTCACCTCTGCTTTGAAGAGGCTGGTTCTCAATTGCTCAGGTAACACTGTTTGTTGTTTCTTATGCTATATTGTTCAGAGCCCTCCAGGAATAGGCATTGCGTCTAAACACAAAAGACTTAGCTGTGGACTCATGTGCAGTTATAGATCTGAAATTTTATTGTTATTGTTATTGACAGACTTAGCATTTATAATACATCACTAGAGTCTCTGGAGTTCACTGAATATTTATCCAGTATAGGTATTAAAAGTATCAATAAATAATAATAGGGGGAAAAAAAACTAAAAAATGTATAAACAGCAAGTGTAACTTCACTACTTTGTTCCCCCAACTGTGTCTAGACCTAAAAAGGTCTTTGGATTCCCCTACCTTTTTTCCTTTTTCTTTTTTCTCTTGTTTTTATCTCTCAATGGAGAATATGATATTGACAATGAGATTTATAGTTAAAATGTTGATATCGTTTTATTTTGTTATCAGGTTATGTTTGATTTTTATGTATTGTTGGTCACCACTATATATGAGGTATTATTGTATTGTCCGCCCGTTAGAGAGGATGATTAAGAAAGCGCAAATGTTAACTAAATCCCTAGTCAATGTCTCATGACATAAAGTTAATATCGCAAAACTGTAAGGGTCTGAACTGCCCCACCAAAAGGTCAATTGCCCTGGCGTGGTTTAAAAAATCACAGGGATCGATAGTGTTTCTACAAGAAACTCATTTCCCCAAGCATAGAGAACCAACTCTATACTCCAAATATTACACTCAAATTTGTTTTAATTCTAATGTCAGAAAAAAGAATGGGGTAGGCATCTTAATAAGTAAAGACGTCCCTTTCCAAATTTTAGATCAATATTCAGATGAAGAAGGCAGGTTCTTGATATTAGTGGGTACACTGTATAACACTCAGCTAACTTTGATGAATATATATGCGCCCAATACAAGCCAACAATCTTTCTTTAACAAGGCCCTAACCAAATTGGGAAAAGTTTGAAGAGGGGTGGTGTTAGTGGGTGGAGATTTAAATATCACACTGAATCCTCTTATAGACTGCTCCACAGGGAAAAGTCAAATAACCCAGAAAAATAGAACATGTCTCACCTAAAAATTAGAAACTCTTTTACTAATGGATGTTTGGAGGTTACACCATCCTAGAACACGTAGCTATACCTTCTACTCGCACCCGGGCCATTCTTATTCTAGAATAGACTATTGGCTGTTAGACCATAATAATATAGCTTTAGCCACTGAAGCAGAGATTCTGCCGATATCATGGTCGGATCACGCTTCTATCACCCTAGAACTTAGTTGGCCCTCAATGCCCCAACGCCAATCTATGTGGCGGCTGGACCCTACCCTACTACACAATCCACTTTTTAAAAATCATATAAGTGAACACATAAAATAATTTTTTCGGCACAACACTTCAGTGGACACAAATAAGGTTAATAACTGGCTAGCACACAAAGCGACTATTAGGGGAGAGTTAATTAAACAAAGAGCAACCCTCCGCAAACAATATGACACAGAGTATCAAACACTATTCTCTAATTTAAAGACAGCAGAACAGCGACATAAACTCAACCCCACAAGTGATGATCTCACACGGCTAGTGTGCGAGGCCAGAGCTGCCTTTCGAAAACTCTTGCAAAAGGCTGCAAACAACAAAGCATTCTATCTTAAAAAAATGTACTTTCATAATAGCAAAAAAGCTGGTACGTGGTTGGCAAAAACCTTAGCAAAAAGTATATATCAGGCCCACATTTTCAAAATTGAAAATGACAGGGGACAGACTGAGATGGAGCCGAAAAACATAGCAAATGTATTCGACTATTATGCTAAATTATATAATATTGTGAATCAGGATGCAACAGGAAACTTAGAAGCCCTTAATCAGTACTTAGATTCGGTAGATACACCTAAAATTTCCACCCAAGAGGCGGATACCCTGGATTCCCCATTCACGCTGAAAGAGATTTTCGACGCTATTGAGACACTGCCCAATAATTAAAGCCCAGGCCCAGATGGATTTTCAAACGATTATTATAAAATGTACAAATCACTAATAGCCCCACATTTATTAAAAGCATTCCAACACATAGATGAATTAGGGGGTTTCCCAGCAGAATGTATGGAAGCCTATATTTCCGTGCTCCCTAAACCAAACAAGCCAGCCAATCAACCAAGCAGTTATAGACCCATATCGCTACTCAACACAGACCTCAAACTTTACGCAAAGATTTTAGCTGGGCGCATCAATAAGATATTACCTCAGATTGTCCACCTGGACCAAGCAGGTTTTGTCCCGGGGAGGGAAGCAAGAGACAACACCATCAGAACACTACAACTAATTGACTATGCTAAAATTAATAAACTAGGAATGGTGATTGTCTCCGCTGACGCTGAAAAAGCGTTCGATCGCCTAGATTGGAGATTTTTACAAGCAATATTACGAAAAATGGGATTTGGGGAAACTGTTATAAAAAGAATCTTTAGTCTATATCACAATCCCTCAGATAAAGTAAAAGCAAATAATATAATATCTGATAAGTTTTTTATTCAGAATGGAACCCGACAGGGATGTCCTTTATCCCCCCTTTTATTTGTGTTGAGTATGGAAGTCCTGGCCCATAAAATTAGACAAAACGCGCAAATCTCAGGCATAAAAATAGGACAAAATAACTATAAATTGTCACTCTACGCCGATGATGTGCTACTCACATTGTCTAATCCAACTGAGTCGATCCCAGAGGTACTGAGGGAGTTTGGAATTTTTTCCAATTTCCTACTAAACGATCAAAAATCAGAAATTTTGAATATCACTATGCCAAATAAAGAATATTCTGAATTACTAAAGAAATGCCCTTTCACTCCCCCAAAAAAAGCCATTAAGTATCTGGGGATCCACTTGTCACCTAGACCCAGTACTCTGTTTGAGAAAAACTACCAAAACTTATATAATGAACTAGCTAAAGATCTAAATAGGTGGAGTGACAAATCGATCTCATGGTGGGGTCGCATACAGGCGGTGAAGATGACCGCATTGCCCAAAATTCTCTATATGCTCCAAACCGTACCAATTGCGCTAACTATCTCATTCCACAATAAACTCCAAAAATTGTTAAACAACTATATATGGGGCAAAATTAAACCAAGAATCATTAAGTCCACAATGTATAGACCTACCCAAAGTGGAGGTCTAGGACTCCCCAACATTGAATTATATTATAAAGCAAAATGTTTACAAAAAATATTAGATTGGCACCAAAATGCGGACAACAAGGCCTGGGTGACACTGGATTCCCATATTTTGAAGGCCCCTTCCCCCGGGGTGCTGTGCTGGGTAGAAAGAAAGAGTCGCCCACCATGGATTAAAGCATATCCACTATATCAACATGTATTCGACATTTGGGATACTACTATAGCCGGTAAAAGTAGAATATCGTCCCTTAGATCCCCAATGTCTCCAGTTTCACCTAACGCTGAACTACATGGAGGTTTGGAACAAAAACTTACTATGCAGCTTGATTGGGAAATAGGTTATACAACGCCCATACAAAATTTTTTAACTGGCGGTAAACTTAGGCAGAGAACTGATCTTGGGGATGTAATGGGGGGTGCCTTCTCGAAGTGGCTGAAATATTTTCAACTTCAGCACTTTCTGACCACTTCCCCAGATAAAGAAAAACTTACTAGACAGCCCACTTTGTTTGAGCAACAGTGTCTCAGTAATCAACCCTTGTGTCATACTTTGGCATGGGCCAAGAAGGCATTGTCACTCAGTGAATTGACCGAAGTTCCTAATTATGTGAGTAGATGGCATAGGGAGCTAGGGAGAGAATTAAATTAACAGGATTGGAAATACATTATGCAGAACACCAGAAAATCCTCAACATCTGCTAGGGCTCTAGAATTAAACTTTAAAATCCTGACAAGGTGGTACCTCACCCCAGCGAGAATTAAGACAATTTACCTGACAGCCTCTGATATGTGCTGGAGGGGCTGCGGGGGTAGGGGCTCCATGATACATATCTGGTGGTCCTGCACCAAGCTACAACCTTTCTGGCTTAAAATAGGGGAATATATTAAATCTGTCAGCAATCAAAGCAACGAGAATCAAATGCAACCCACAACAGCATTACTAAACCTACTCCCAAAATGCAAATGCAAAATACGCAGGAAATTAATACAGTTAGCTCTAAACACTGCTAAATCCCTAATAGCTACTAATTGGAAGTCACAAGTAATCCCCACATATAAGGCCTGGGAAGCGTCAATGGATCATACGATCCAATTAGAAGAATATGGCTATTTTATAAGAAAAAGATATGGAAATGTTTCACAATGTAAAGTTCTATTGGGAAACACGAATGCATGCACATTAAGTGCTGTATATAATCTAGGAGAAATTTATAGCAAATGGGAGAGGGAAGTCCTTTTGGAGATCATACAGGCACTGTATAAATAATTATATCCTTACATCGAGATGGGCATGAGAATCTTTAGCTTATGCATAATTGTGGTGACCAACTTCTGTTTTTGTTTTTATTTTTCCTAGTAAGTTGTATAGGTTGTTTCATAATCTATCAAAAATACAATATAGGATGTTAAGCTCTTGTAAAACGCAACATGACATGTTGACTTGTTCCCATTGTGATGTGAAATGCATTACCATGTATTGTTCTATTTTTTCATCCAATAAAAAAAATAAAAAAAAAATAAAGACAGCCAATTCGGCTGAAAAAAATAATCCACAACCTAAATCATAAGTTTTAATCTTATAATGGAAAAGAAAAAACTGAAATTAAAAGCAGAAGAATCAAACTGAAACAGCTGCCTGAAGAACTTTTCTACCAAAAACTGCTTCTGAAGAAGAAAAAACATCAAAATGGTAGAATTTAGTAAATGTATGCAAAGAAGACCAAGTTGCTGCATTGCAAATCTGATCAACTGAATCTTCATTCTTAAAAGCCCAGGAAGTGGAAACTGACCTAGTAGAATGAGCTGTAATCCTCTGAGGCAGGGATTTACCCGACTCCAAATAAGCGTGATGAATCAAAAGCTATAACCAAGATGCCAAAGAAATGACAGAAGCCTTCTGACCTTTCCTAGAACCAGAAAAGATAACAAATAGATCAGAAGTCTTCCTGAAAACTTTAGTAGCTTCAACATAATATTTCAAAGCTTTCACCACATCCAAAGAATTCTTAGGATGGGGACACAAAGAAGGGACAACAATTTCCCTACTAATGTTGTTGGAATTCTCAACTTTAGGTAAGAATTTAAATGAAGTCCACAAAACTGCCTTATCCTGATGAAAAATCAGAAAAGAAGACTCACAAGAAAGAGCAGATAATTCAGAAACTCTTCTAGCAGAAGAGATGGCCAAAAGAAACAATACTTTCCAAGAAAGCAATTTAATGTCCAAAGAATGCATAGGCTCAAATGGAGGAGCCTGTAAAGCCTTCAAAACCAAATTAAGACTCCAAGGAGGAGAGATTGATTTAATGACAGGCTTGATACGAACCAAAGCACAAAATGAGGAGATTAGGCAGGCACTACACCAATCCGTAATGTATTAAAACAAGAAAAATACTTTATTATCCATCCATTAAAAAAAGTACATGCAGACAGGCAGTGTAGTAGACAAGAAGTCTAACATGTATGTATCGCGCCTCCAGGTGCGCTTACTCATAGACTGACGTCTATGTCTATACTCTAACCCTTTATAGACCAGAGAGGCAGTTAAGGTTAACTGTTTCATATCCAAGCAGGGTAAAAAAAAAAGAGTAAAAACAAAATCCTAGTGAGACACTGAAAAATCATTGCTATTAATTTAGAAAATATGTACATAGATTTTATCTTCCTAGTGTAAAGCGTCTAACTCTGTATACATATAAAGATTTTAACAATTGTATAATGTTAGAAAGTGACAATAAGCCGTGTTACAATATGAGCAAGTTAACTACTGCGTAATGCAATGTATTATTTTCTTCTGATAACTGCGTAATGCAATGTATTATTTTCTTCTGATACCTCAGGACAGATGAAATATATACTGACAATTATGAAAATAGAGGCAGAATATTATTATGATAATCTAATGAAAACATTTCAAAGTGAATATTTCAGAAAGTTACAGAAGAGATACATTCTCTATAACTTAAAAATTATAAATTGTTAAACAACCTTGAATTATTTTAGATGCATAAAAAAATATGTGATATCTGTTTCTATTGTTACTAAAGCCTAACAATAGTATGTATTAGGTGTCTATGAAAAAATTTATGTCACATTCTCGGTTCATTCCATATGGCGAGCTTGTGCATAATTTCAAAATCCAATAGAGTTCTTTTTTCTCCAATATTTTGTCCCTATTGCCACCCCTTGGTGGTACTTTAGCAGTGTCTATAATTTGTCATGAAAGGCTTGCTTTATTTGTTAAATGCATATTATTGAAATGATCTGCCACTGTGGAATCTTTACTAAAATATTTTACATCCCTAACATGTTCATTGAAACGTGTCCTTACTGTACGAGTAGTTTTACCTACATACTGTAAAAAAACAAAGATTGCAAGTGAGCGAATATATAACAACTTTGGAGCCACAATTAGCATAAAAATCAATAGGGTAAATCTTCTTGTTCACTTGACACAAAAAGAGATCCTCCTGGAGGATATTAGGGCATGCCAAGCAGGTTCTTGTACCACATTTAAAACTTCCTTTTCTATTTATCCATGTGGTTGTATTGTGTGTTTGTAAAGTATGAGATCTTACCAAACTTGGTGACAAAATTTGTGCCAAAGTTTTAGATTTTCTTTGCACAAATTTACAAATTTTAATGTATGGCTGTAAAGCTTCATCAGATTTTAGCAAATTGAGATGCTTTTTTATTATTTTGTCAAGGTATATGTGAGATTAATAAATATATATTTTG
This sequence comes from Bombina bombina, assembly GCF_027579735.1. NCBI lineage: Eukaryota > Metazoa > Chordata > Amphibia > Anura > Bombinatoridae > Bombina > Bombina bombina. The sequence goes on along the minus strand of NC_069505.1, from coordinate 243,435,864 downwards.
ATCATATATTTCAAGATTAATAAATCTGTATCTTTGATCAAATATTTTCACTGATCAGTAGAAAATAACTCATTGCATTCAGAACTGACTTCAGACAGGTTCAGTTCTCTCCCCCTTCTTCAATTACACAGGAGATCTCACACACTCAATATGCTAAATTATGCAATTGTATAATTTAGCAAGAAGTTGAAAGTTAACACAGTTTCAGGAACATCTGTGTGATTGCCTGGGAACCAATGTTGGATGACAGCACTTTGATACTATGGAACATTTGGCCTGCCCAATTTAATACAGTCACTTAGAGGAATGTTGGGGGGAAGTAAATTTGAAAAGGAAGATGCCGATCCGTCTGAGGAAATATGAGAACTACAAACAGTTTTCAAGGGGAACTGATAATTGGCACAGACTTGTTGAGTGACTCAGGCTGTTTGGATGATAACATCAGAATACACGTAACACAGACGTCGTGTCGGGGGTTAGAATAACACAGTGAAGACAAATGGCTTACATTATGATTTCAAAACAACTGTATATGTTTTAATGGACATGAGAAGTGTGTGTATATATATATATATATATGTAATATATATATGTGTATGTTTTGAAAGCATGAATATCTTAGCCTCTGTGTGTTTAAGAACATGAATAGATGTTTATGGACCTGAAGAGAAGTGATTATTAACATTTATTTTTATTTCAGATCTACATAAACAGGATTTATGTATTCAGGAAGAAACACACAGAAATGTCACATACTATATCTGGGTGAATGCAGAATATCAGGAGTTTTAAATACTACCAATCTGGAGATATAAAAATAAGCTGTTATTTGCAAAGAAATGCCAGAATACTGATAAAATTATAATGCATTTTAAGCTAATAACTATCAGTATTAAATTACCTTAATATAATAAAATGTTAATAATATAACATATTTGGTATCAGAATAATCAGAAAAAATAACCTAATATTAACCATCTGTAATTGGGGTTATATATATTTAATGCAGAGAGTGTAATCTGATTAAATAACCACTTTATGAAAATAATTAAGTTGTTTAAAAAAAAAGTTCAGAAACGCTGTATTATATTGCTATGTTGTACTGTATGCTGCCACCCGGTGTTGCCACGAGAGAACTACAGCCAGAAAGATTTTTGGCTGTTGGAAATGGGATATCCAGTTATCCAATAGAGGGACAAGGTTTCGAAGGGCCACCCATATTTCATACCAATGATTAAACTATATAGTGGATGCAGAAGGAAGAAGAGGGAGACTGGCTGTAAAGTTTGGTAATTGACTGAAACTGTTTTGCGTGGGACACAGTCAAACTACAAAAACAAAGTGGGCCATATTTCTCCTATTCCATTGCAATTACACTTATTTTATATGAGGTGTGAAATTGGATCCGTTGCGAAAATTGGGAACTGGATTGCTGTTATTTGGTGATGTATATAAAAGTTTTATTATAAGATAAGTTATATGCATAGTCAATTTGTATTTAATAGATTTAAAGAAACAGTGTGTTTTAGTTAGCATTTCACAGCCTATATATATATATATATATCGTTTAAATCTGTATCTGATTTGCTAAGTAAATCATCTGTGCAAGTTCTGATATTGTAAGTTAATTCTGTATTAAGATAAATTGCAGTTAAATAGCAGAATATATATATATTATCCTATTGTTGAAAGAGCACAGTTTAGAATTGTACTGCTTGGATGTTAAAGGTTTTTAGTCCCATTGTGTTAAATAAATAAAAGGCTGAATTGTGAAGGTATATTTTTCTGGGTTTTGTAAGAAGGATAGCATATCTTAAGAGTTGGTTTTAACGCATATAAATTTTGTTTCATTTCCTTTTATTGCGAATATACTTCAATATGTTTATGGATATTAACTAAATAAAAGAATTCAGATATTTATATTAATTGTATGGTCTAGTAGATGCATGGTTGATTAGGGTTTCAATTTTTAAGGAAAATTATTTTAAGATTGTGTTTATAACCCTGCCATAAACTTATATATTATTTGGATAGCACTACTAAGATTTTCATAAATATACTGACATAATAATTGGAGGCACTTTGCATGAGATTTAATAATATCCATCATTATTGATATAATATGTTTGTAAGTAAATAGAAATTATTATAAAAGAGAAAAAAATAATAATTCATATTTCGATATTTATATTTTGAAGATATAATTTTTTTTGAAAAGTTGAAATATTAATTTTCATATTTCGAGATTGATATTAATATCTTGAAATATTATTAAAGATTAATTTTTTAAAGATTAATAAAAATATTAATTTTTCATATTTAAAAATTAATCAAAAATATTAATTTTTCCTATTTTCAAAGTTAATCAAAAATATAAATTTTTCATATTTCGAAATATTAATTTTTCATATTTCAAAATTAATAATATTTTTTTTTTTAAATATAACATTTTTCCTTCTCTCTTTTTATTGGCAAAAATCGTATTAGCGTTTTAGTTTTACTAAGTACTAAACCAATATAATAATGTCTGTAGCCAGAAGTGACTCATTTAATTCTATACATAGCAATGAAATTGGTCCCATAACCATACCTATTACTAAAGGTCAGGTCCTTAAGAAAGATATCTTAAGTTACCTTAAAGGGAAGTTTAATATTGCGGGTGAATTAAATGATTTTATGGATACGCTTGAAACTAGGGCTAAAAATATTACCGTTAATAATAATATGTGGAATGAAGAGAATGAATTCTTCCAGGAATTATTAACGATTAATCAATGCAAAGCTCCCATAAAGCGAGAAAAACTAATACTAAAATCCTGGCCCCTTTTAATATGCATAATTGACGAAATGTCGTTTTGTGTCACAGACAAACGATTGCAAATACAGGAGCTAGAAAATAGTATTCGTTCCTCGCGCAGACGCGAAGAGGGTTTAAAAATAGCCAAAAATAAAATGGATGAATTTGCCCAAAACCTAGCCACCTTAGATAAGCACAATATGGACTTAATCGCGCAGATACAAGATTTAAATAAACAGCTTGCGCAAAGCCAGAGAGAATTAAGCGATTTAAAAAGGTCATATCGCCATAATGAAAACCCCTATATTAGCAATGAGAATAATACAGATAATGCTAACTCCTTTAGCGAACGCGTCAGGGACGAGGTGCGAAAATATATAGAACAACATAGACAAATGACCCCTAACGGGTCAGAAATAGATTTCCCAAATAGACAATCCCCTCAGGATGTAAATCCAGAGGACAGCTGTAGCGCAGCTGATGCGGGGGAGGGAAACTCTAACAGAGAATCCCAAAATAAGTCTGATAAAGTCTATGATTCCCATAAAATAATCACCTTCGTACAACGCGCAGTACCTATATTCTCCAATAAGGGAACAACATCTGTAATTGATCATTTACAGGCTTTTGAAAATGCGTTAGCTATAATGAATGTTACAAGTGAGAAATTGAAAATTGAATTTCTGCCTTGGGTATTTGACAGTAAGCATCACAAATTCTTTGCTTCACTAAAGGATATGAATATTCATTCCTGGAATGGGGTAAAACAACAATGCAGAAAAGAATTCGGGCAATATCGCACTAAAACTGCCGCGAAAATAGCGGTATATGGTTTAAAGTGTCGTGTGAATCAGAGTCCAATCGAATTCCTTTCTGTATTGAAAAATGCGTACAGTATGGCTGAAGATAATCCCAGATTTGATGGCTCAGAATTTGTAAATTTATTTTTTGAAGCATTGCCTACACCCATCAAAATTAACTTAGCTAGAGATTTTGATAAGGACTGCTCATTGGAATGGCTGATCAAAGAGAGTACAAAATTATACTCTATTCAGCAGTCCAGTGAGCAGGGGGTTAAAAAGGAATCAAAACCCAAAATTGTAGCAGAAACTAGGGTGTCACCTAAACCCCTCACTTTGGAGTCTAAAAACAGAACTTATGCAGAGGTGGCCAGTCAAAACAGGCCATCTCCACAGAGGATTAATTCCGCCCCTCCCCCTACACAGGTTGAGGCGCAGGGAGACTATAACCAAAGTGGGGGACATAATCAGGTGAATAATTACTCACAAAGAGAATACCCACCAAATAATTGGTATCCGCGCAAGGGTAGATACAATAGACGGCGAAGATATTCTCAGGGTAACCAGAGACCCCAGGTATATAATGCTCCCCAAAACACTAATGCTGAACAAGCTGAACCCCAGGGACAACCACGCCATAATAGAAATAACGGCCCTGATTCTGAGGGAACCCAATGGTCCAGGAATCAGTACAATGGGGCACCAGGAGATAGGCCCAGGGGTAGAGGTAACTTGTACAATCAGGTAGATATGCTGTTTACCCAGTTAAATCGGTTGAGCGAACAAATCGCTAATATGAGTAAAAAATCTACGGCTCAGCAACCGAACAATACTTTTTTAGGGGTACAGCCAGTGGTCAGCAGTGGACCACAGGCACAGTCATAAATACTGCAGTATCACCTGAAGGGGAGGGGAGAAATATACAAAATGTAATAATAAATATCAATGATACTAATCATGTTATCTCCCCACAGACCGGAAACGGACGATTTAGCCGTGATGACAAGCAACCTCATCCGGGAAAAGTTAACAAATCTCTTCCTTTGCAGCTCTCTCCTAACCTTATCTCCACAGATGCAGTACAAAAGAATCCAACCGACCCTGTCATAGAGGAAACAGGTAGGTATGAAGCTTCCTCTACACAGGAAAACGTGGCGAATTCAGGTAACACGTGGCGAAGCCCACAGATGTGTGAGAATGCCAATTTTATGTGTGAAATGATAGAAACTGCAGGAAGATATTATGTATTAGTTGAGCTGCAAGATTCAGTCTCCAACCCTATCAGGGGATTAATTGACACTGGGTCACAGGCAACTATCTTATCCCACAGGTACTACACACAGCTAAATGAGCTAACACCCCACAAACCTAAAATAAGAGAATTTGACGGTTCTCTAATAGGTGTTGGGGGTGACTCCCTAAAAGTTTACGGTACTGCATGGTTAAAATTTAAATTGGGGAACAGGGTCATAAGACACCCTGTCATTATAGTGGATCTGCCAACTGATTGTTTAATTATTGGTAGTGATCTCCTGAAACGATTAAGCACCATAATTGATTGCATAAATAATGTAATTTGGTCACAAGTTAAACGGCCTATCAATTATGAAAAATCTGGTATATCTCGCACCCGACATAGCTGTCACGTGGTGGAAGAGAAACCAGATGCTGTGGAGATTCATTTCAGGAATAACTCTGTACCTGAAATCACTATCCTACAAATAGATGATCAGACTCCTTTTAGTGGCTCTGATGGTAATACTTTTAAAATTTCGCCCGGAAAGATAGCAAATATCTCCCTAGATGGCGACGTATTAACCACATCACTCCACAAGGGGGATCATAAAATCCCTAAGGGGGGAGGCCACGCTCAATACCTCACAGGGATTGAGAGAGTTAAAGAGGATCTATTTATCCCTATACAAGTACATGACCTTGGTAAAACCAAGTATGCTAAAATAAACTTAAAACAGGAAGCTAGCTATATAAGCGAAGGTTTATTAGCGCAAATAGCTGAACCCAAAGTGATTAAATATCTTTCTCCCCAAGACCACTGTGTCAACGGCCTAGATGACAGGTCTGAAAGCTATAACATCACTGCTAAGTGCTTATTATCTATCTCTATTGGTAATAAGTCAGTGAAGCACCTGTTTTTAGTTTTAAATACTCCCCATAATCAAATATACATTGGCAATGATATCTTACATAGATATGCCATACAAATAGATTTGATTAATTCTTGCCTCTGGAGCAGGTTAAAGGGGGAACCTGAAGTATTTCAGGAGGAATATGCAGCCCTGAAATCAAACCAGCAATTGCCATATGCTGTGAATATGCAGGTATCTAGCGATGTTATAATTCCTGCTGGGGCTGATAAATTTCTTTTACCCTTACAGGTAAAGAGAGGTCAGAAATTAAAAACTTCTGAAACACTGATTTGCCTCTCCCATAGAATACAAAATCTGGGTGTCACAGTGACTTACACTCCTATGGTGAATATTGGAACTATTCCAATACATATTATTGTACATAACATGACCCCACAGGATATAACCTTATCCAAGGGAACTACCATAGGATATGCACTGGAATCAATTTATTACACTTTTGGATTCCAGAATAATGTAATTGGGCTAATACCTGAAGGATACCTAACTGAAGAACAATTAATAGAACAATCCTTTGCATCTATGCCAGAGGGTCTATTTAATATTCAGTCCATTTATCCCTTCAGCTCAGAGGAAGGCATCTGTAAAATTGAAGAAGCCTCTCTAGTGTTTGATCAGCCAATCAAACAGCAAGATTACCCCAATACCCAGAGTCATGGGAGCAATGTAAATTATAATCAAGGGGATCTCACCTCTAGACTGGAAGAAGCCTATGAAATAGGACAGCCTGAAATCTTTCCAGGATTTCAGCAAATAGTCGAAGAGCAAATATCCTTAGCTAATGGCTGTTCCAGCGATGATGAACGCCAACAGCTGTGAGAACTCCTGATGGAGTACAAGGATATTTTTGCTAAGGATTCTTATGACTGTGGTACTACAGACTTGCACATTGCAAGAATACAAACAGATCCCGATGCACCACCTGTATTTGTCAAACAATACAGACTTCCCTTAGCCTCATATGATTCTCTTGCAGAGATCATAAGGAATTTGGAAGAAAGAGGTATTATCAGACAGGTGCACAGCTCTTATAATAATCCTATTCTAGGTGTCCTTAAGCCCAATGGACAATGGCGTTTGTGTGCTGACTTAAGACAGCTAAACAAACGAGTATACATGTCTGGCTGGCCTGTACCATACATTGACCAGTGCCTAGCACAAATGCAAGGATCCAAAATATTCACTGCCATTGATTGTGCACAGGGATATTGGACCATAAAGGTACATGAAGAGGACCAATATAAGCTAGCATTCTCCTTCCAAAAGGTTCAGTATGCATTCCAGAGACTTCCATTTGGATACATAAATTCTGGACATGAATTTGCTGTATTCATGCATAAGGCTATGCCTGATGCACTGGAAAGGGGGACCTTATCTTATGTTGATGATGTTTTAATCAAAAGCACAGACTTTGAAAAACACATCGCAGAGCTTAAACACGTCCTCAGCCAACTTAAAAGGGCAGGTGTCAAATTATCCCTGCAAAAAGCTCAATGGTGCCGCACTCGTGTAAACTTCTTGGGACATGAAGTTACCTCTGACGGATTAAATCCCCAGAAGAAAAAGGTGGAAGCGATAGTGAATTCTAAAAACCCAACTAATTTAAAGGAATTGAGATCATTCCTGGGTATGACGAATTATTCTCGCAAATTCATTGATAATTATGCGGAATTAGCTAAACCACTACTACTTCTTCTAAAGAAAGATGTTAAATGGCACTGGAGTGAGTCTCAAGAGACAGCCATCAGAGAGCTGAAGAGAAAACTCACTCAAGCACCTTGCTTAGCGTACCCTGAAGGTGGCAAACCTTTCTACTTAGAAACAGGGTACACAGATGTAAGCATGAGTGCTGTTTTATACCAAAAGCATGATAATTTGAACAAAGCCATTGCTTATGCGAGCAAAAATCTATCCCCAGTAGAAATAAAATTTAGCGATTGCGAAAAAGCCCTCTTATCTACTGTATGGGCTCTACAAAATTTCCGCAGCTATATACAGGGCGAGAAAATTATTGTAGAAACGGCCCACCAGCCTTTGCTATATTTGCAGAGTGAGAGAATAAGAGATGGGAATTTGTCTAATAGCCGCATAACAGCGTGGACTCTTTCCTTGCAAGGCTGGCCATTAGAAATTCGCTACAAGCAGAATAAAAAGAACCCAGTCGCACAGGGGCTTGCTGAGCTCCACGACTGTACTGCTAGAGATCCTGGGGAAGGATTATCAGAAGATGATTTTCTGGAGGAACAATTGCTTTCCCCATATAAAATATACAATGAGGACCATTGTCGAACACTACCTTGGGTGTATGTTGATGGTTGTTCTTACCATGCCACTATTGATAATGAGCGCAGATTAGTCACTGGCATTGGTATAACTGGGGCAAATGGATTCCCAAATATATCTATAGGTTTCAACATTGGACCAAGATCCAGTCAAGTTGCTGAACTAACTGCTGTTTTCAAAACCATTGAAATGGCTATTGAACATGGTATTCATGAATTTGTGATCATAACTGACTCAAATTATGTACGTGACAGTTTTGTTGAATACCTGCCAACTTGGAAAAGAAATGGCATGCAGAAAAGCAATAACAAACCAGTCAAGCATGGCAAGTTGTTCTGCGAGATTGATAATCTGGTGGTATCCAATGATTTAACCATACACTGGAAAAAGACCAAGGGTCATTCCAGACTTCTAGGTCCTGATAAGGAAGACAATGACCTTGCGGATTCATTAGCCAAACAAGGAGCCATAACTGGAGAACTCCTTAATATTGACCACTTAATGGGTGCAATTCAGGTAGAAGCCATTACCAGAAACCAGGAAAAACAACAGAGTGAGCCTAACTTGGTACAATGGAGTCAGGATTCTCCTAGTGAGGACCTGATCACTAGTCAAAAAGAAGACCCCATTGTAGGCATCTTCTATAAACACATAGAAGATCCTGAAAGCAACCCCATCTCAAAAGATGATTGTATTGGCAAAGAAGATCTTAGAATCTTAATAAAATCTAGATCACAATTCAAGTTACAGGATGGTTTATTAATTAGAACCTCCAAAACTGGCATCCAGCAGTGGGTAGTACCCACCAAGTTCAGAGGTCTAATGCTTCAACATGCCCATGATGCTCCCACATCTGGTCATCGTGGTGCCAAACTCACGTATGAAATATTGCGTGATTACGCTTTTTGGCCACACATGTTGAAAGATGTTCAAACCTACTGTCAAGGGTGTTTAATCTGCCCACAGTTCCAACCCACTGCACCAACGCATAGAGCGCCATTGCAGAAAAGGGGGATGGTAATGCCATGGTCAGATATACAAATTGATTTTATCGGTCCAGTAACAAGATCATCAAGAGGTAACAAATACATGTTAACCGTAACATGCCTGTTCACTAAATGGGTAGAGTGCATTAGTGCACCTAACAATAGTGCTGAAACATGTGCGGCGTTGCTCATCAACCATGTGTTTTCCAGATTTGGTCTGCCCCAAAGAATCGAGTCAGATCGGGGGACCCACTTCACTAGCGAAGTGATGACCAAAATGTGGAAAATACTAGGGGTTAAAAGAAAGCTCCATATTGCTTATAGAGCTGCCTCAAGTGGTGGTGTAGAGCGTTACAACCAGTCCATTGTTAAAATCCTCAAAAAGTTTGTGAGTGAAACGGGTAAAGACTGGGATGTAAAACTACCTCTAGTCTTAATGGCATTAAGAGCAACTCCAAGTAGTGCTACCAAGATGTCACCTTTTGAGCTGATGACTGGTAGAAGAATGGTTCTACCTCAGCATCTGCTGTACCGTACATCGGACCAAAACTTGATAAATGCTGCCAATACACATCAATATGTGGAAAACCTAAGAAAGCACCTGCAATATGCCTTTGCATTTGCTCAAAGGAATTTAGAAAGAGCCGCAACTGCCACTAAAACCTATTATGATCTCAAAACATCCAAAAAGGAATATGAAATAAATGATAAAGTTTATCTTTATAACTTTGGAAGAGATCAGGTTAGGGAGAAGAAATTTCTTCCCTCATGGAAAGGTCCTTTCGTCATTACTGACAAAATATCTCCAGTGGCCTATAAAATACGGATCCCCAAAAATGAAAGTTTCATAGATAAATGGGTACATATCAATCAATTGCGGGCATGTCATCCCAGATCCCAACTACAAGTTATAGAGGGAGAATGAAGTGTCATAAAATGAACTGAGATATACGGTTGATCCTCATCAAATACCATTGACTTTATGCAAATTTAAATACATGTGTCCTACATCTATTTAAAATTGGAAGGGGGATTTATGTCAAGGTATATGTGAGATTAATAAATATATATTTTGATCATATATTTCAAGATTAATAAATCTGTATCTTTGATCAAATATTTTCACTGATCAGTAGAAAATAACTCATTGCATTCAGAACTGACTTCAGACAGGTTCAGTTCTCTCCCCCTTCTTCAATTACACAGGAGATCTCACACACTCAATATGCTAAATTATGCAATTGTATAATTTAGCAAGAAGTTGAAAGTTAACACAGTTTCAGGAACATCTGTGTGATTGCCTGGGAACCAATGTTGGATGACAGCACTTTGATACTATGGAACATTTGGCCTGCCCAATTTAATACAGTCACTTAGAGGAATGTTGGGGGGAAGTAAATTTGAAAAGGAAGATGACGATCCGTCTGAGGAAATATGAGAACTACAAACAGTTTTCAAGGGGAACTGATAATTGGCACAGACTTGTTGAGTGACTCAGGCTGTTTGGATGATAACATCAGAATACACGTAACACAGACGTTGTGTCGGGGGTTAGAATAACACAGTGAAGACAAATGGCTTACATTATGATTTCAAAACAACTGTATATGTTTTAATGGACATGAGAAGTGTGTGTGTATATATATATATATATATATATATATATGTGTATGTTTTGAAAGCATGAATATCTTAGCCTCTGTGTGTTTAAGAACATGAATAGATGTTTATGGACCTGAAGAGAAGTGATTATTAACATTTATTTTTATTTCAGATCTACATAAACAGGATTTATGTATTCAGGAAGAAACACACAGAAATGTCACATACTATATCTGGGTGAATGCAGAATATCAGGAGTTTTAAATACTACCAATCTGGAGATATAAAAATAAGCTGTTATTTGCAAAGAAATGCCAGAATACTGATAAAATTATAATGCATTTTAAGCTAATAACTAGCAGTATTAAATTACCTTAATATAATAAAATGTTAATAATATAACATATTTGGTATCAGAATAATCAGAAAAAATAACCTAATATTAACCATCTGTAATTGGGGTTATATATATTTAATGCAGAGAGTGTAATCTGATTAAATAACCACTTTATGAAAATAATTAAGTTGTTTAAAAAAAAGTTCAGAAACGCTGTATTGTATTGCTATGTTGTACTGTATGCTGCCACCCGGTGTTGCCACGAGAGAACTACAGCCAGAAAGATTTTTGGCTGTTGGAAATGGGATATCCAGTTATCCAATAGAGGGACAAGGTTTCGAAGGGCCACCCATATTTCACACCAATGATTAAACTATATAGTGGATGCAGAAGGAAGAAGAGGGAGACTGGCTGTAAAGTTTGGTAATTGACTGAAACTGTTTTGCGTGGGACACAGTCAAACTACAAAAACAAAGTGGGCCATATTTCTCCTATTCCATTGCAATTACACTTATTTTATATGAGGTGTGAAATTGGATCCGTTGCGAAAATTGGGAACTGGATTGCTGTTATTTGGTGATGTATATAAAAGTTTTATTATAAGATAAGTTATATGCATAGTCAATTTGTATTTAATAGATTTAAAGAAACAGTGTGTTTTAGTTAGCATTTCACAGCCTATATATATATATATATATATATATATCGTTTAAATCTGTATCTGATTTGCTAAGTAAATCATCTGTGCAAGTTCTGATATTGTAAGTTAATTCTGTATTAAGATAAATTGCAGTTAAATAGCAGAATATATATATATATTATCCTATTGTTGAAAGAGCACAGTTTAGAATTGTACTGCTTGGATGTTAAAGGTTTTTAGTCCCATTGTGTTAAATAAATAAAAGGCTGAATTGTGAAGGTATATTTTTCTGGGTTTTGTAAGAAGGATAGCATATCTTAAGAGTTGGTTTTAACGCATATAAATTTTGTATCATTTCCTTTTATTGCGAATATACTTCAATATGTTTATGGATATTAACTAAATAAAAGAATTCAGATATTTATATTAATTGTATGGTCTAGTAGATGCATGGTTGATTAGGGTTTCAATTTTTAAGGAAAATTATTTTAAGATTGTGTTTATAACCCTGCCATAAACTTATATATTATTTGGATAGCACTACTAAGATTTTCATAAATATACTGACAATTTTAACTATCTGATTATACTGCTGACTGAAGGGTGTGGAAAACACTACAGCATCATCAAAATTGGTATCAGTATCTTGTTTTTTCATTTTTGTATTGACATCTTGATGCTTAACAATGTTTCTCACATCCTCCAGTTTTACAACCTATTGCAACGTCTCAGTTGAGCTACCTGCAGGACACCTCGCATCTCCTTTTAACATTGGAGGACACACAATGGCATCCGATTTTTTCATGGGGAGTTATAGACATAACTTCACTCTATACTTCTATTCCTCAGGGTCAGGGCATCATGGCTGTGAAGTTCTTTATGCAGAGAGATTCGCTTTATACTTCTACTGAGATAGAATATATTTGTGAGGTATTAAAATTTTTGCTATCACACAATTTTTTTTTTTTCAACAATGAGTATTTTATTCAGACTTGTGGCACGGCGATAGGGGCAAAGTTTGCCCCCTCGTTCGCCAGTATCTATGTAGTCTGGTGGGAACAACTATATCTTTATTCACCAAATAATGTTTGGAGTGATAAAATAGCATTATATGTACGCTACATAGACAATTTGCTTTTCATATTCAATATTCCTTTTAATAATAACATTTTTTAGTGAATTTATATCCTATTGTGATAACAATGAAATGAACTTAAAATTCACAGGGGAATATAGTTTGAAACAAGTTAACTATTTAGATCTGACACTTCAAATAAGTAATAATACCATCACTACTAGAACATACAGGAAGCCAACTACAGGCAACACAATCCTGCACGCCAAGTCACAACACCCTCAACATTGAATTGATTCGATCCCTAAATCTCAATTTTTAAGGATTAGACGAAACACACGGTCAAATGACGTTTATGAGGAACAATCCATTGAATTGAGGAATAGACTGGCTAAAAGGGGATACTAACCTAAAAAACTGGAGGATGTGAGAAACATTGTTAAGCATCAAGATGTCAATACAAAAATTAAAAAACAGAATTTATGCTTGCCTGATAAATTACTTTCTCTTGTGATGCATCGAGTCCACGGATTCATCCTTTACTTGTGGGATATTCTCCTTCCCAACAGGAAGTGGCAAAGAGAGCACACAGCAGAGCTGTCCATATAGCTCCCCCTCCAGCTCCACCCCCCAGTCATTCGACCGAAGGTTAGGAAGAAAAAGGAGAAACCATAGGGTGCAGTGGTGACTGTAGTTTAACCAAAAAAAGCTACCTGACTTAATAGCCAGGGCGGGCCGTGGACTCAATACATCACAAGAGAAAGTAATTTATCAGGTAAGCATAAATTTTGTTTTCTCTTGTAAGATGTATCGAGTCCACGGATTCATCCTTTACTTGTGGGATACCAATACCAAAGCTTTAGGACACGGATGAAGGGAGGGAACAAGACAGGTACCTTAAACGGAAGGCACCACTGCTTGTAAAACCTTTCTCCCAAAAATTTGGAAAAAGTATGCAGCGAAGACCAAGTCGCTGCCTTACAAATCTGTTCATTTTTAAAAGCCCATGTAGAAGCCACTGCTCTGGTAGAATGAGCAGTAATTGTTTCGGGAGGCTGCTGGCCAGCAGTCTCAAAGGCCAAACGGATGATGCTTTTCAGCCAAAAGGAAAGAGAGGTAGCAGTCGCCTTCTGACCTCTCCTCTTACCAGAATAGATAACAAACAATGAAGGTGTTTGTCTGAAATCCTTAGTTGCTTGTAAATAGAACTTTAAAGCATGAACCACATCAAGATTGTGTAACAGACGTTCCTTCTTCGAAGAAGGATTAGGACACAGAGAAGGAACAACAATTTCCTGGTTAATATTCTTATTAGACACAACCTTAGGAAGAAAACCGGGTTTGGTACGCAAAACTACCTTATCTGCATGGAAAACCAGGTAAGGTGAATCACACTGTAAAGCAGATAACTCTGAAACTCTTCGAGCAGAAGAGATAGCTACCAAAAACAAAACTTTCCAAGATAAAAGCTTAATATCTATGGAGTGTAAAGGTTCAAACGGAACCCCTTGCAGAACTGAAAGAACTAAATTCAGACTCCATGGCGGAGCCACAGGTCTATAAACAGGCTTGATTCTGACTAAAGCCTGACTAAACGCTTGAACATCTGGTACCTCTGCCAGACGTTTGTGTAAAAGAATAGACAAAGCAGATATCTGTCCTTTTAAGGAACTATCTGATAATCCTTTCTCCAATCCTTCTTGGAGAAATGACAATATCCTGGGAATCCTAATCTTACTCCATGAGTAACCCTTGGATTCACACCAAAAAAGATATTTTCGCCAAATCTTATGGTAGATTTTCCTGGTGACAGGCTTTCTAGCCTGAATCAGGGTATCAATAACTGACCCAGAGAAACCACGCTTTGATAGAATTAGGCGTTCAATCTCCAAGCAGTCAGACGCAGAGAAATTAGATTTGGATGCTTGAAAGGACCTTGTATTAGAAGGTCCTGCCTCATTGGAAGTGTCCATGGTGGGACAGATGACATGTCCACTAGGTCTGCATACCAGGTCCTGCATGGCCACGCAGGCGCTATCAGAATCACTGAAGCCCTCTCCTGCTTGATTCTGGCAACCAGACGAGGGAGGAGAGGAAACGGTGGAAAAACATAGGCCAGATTGAAGGACCAAGGCGCTGCTAGAGCATCTATCAGCACCGCCTGGGGATCCCGGGACCTGGACTCTTAAAGAGGAAGTTTGGTGTTCTGACGGGACGCCATCAGATCCAATTCTGGAGTGCCCCATAGCTGAGTCAGCTGAGCAAATACCTCCGGGTGGAGCTCCCACTCCCCCGGGTGAAAAGTCTGACGACTTAGAAAATCCGCCTCCCAGTTGTCTACTCCTGGGATGTGAATTGCTGAGAGATGGCAGGAGTGATCCTCCGCCCACCTGATTATTTTGGTTACTTCCGTCATTGCTAGGGAACTCCTTGTTCTTCCTTGATGATTGACGTAAGCTACAGTCGTGATGTTGTCCGACTGAAATCTGATGAATTTGGCCTCAGCTAGCTGAGGCCATGCCTGAAGCGCGTTGAATATCGCCCTCAGTTCCAGAATGTTTATCGGGAGAAGAGCTTCTTCCCGAGACCATAAGCCCAGAGCTTTCAGGGAGTCCCAGACTGCACCCCAGCCCAACAGACTGGCGTTGGTCGTTATGATGATCCACTCTGGTCTGAGACAGGTGATCCTGAGACAACCACCAGAGAAGAGAATCTCTGGTCCCCTGGTCCAGCTGTATTTGAGGAGACAAATCTGCATAATCCCCAATCCACTGTTTGAGCATGCATAGTTGCAGTGGTCTGAGGTGTATCCGTGCAAAAGGGACTATGTCCATTGCCGCTACCATTAATCCGATTGTCTCCATGCACTGAGCTACAGATGGCCGAGGAATGGAATGAAGGGCTCGGCAAGTGGTTAAGAGTTTTAACTTTCTGACCTCCGTCAGAAATATTTTCATTTCTATCGAGTCTATCAGAGTTCCTAGGAAGGAAACTCTTGTGAGGGGGGAGAGAGAACTCTTTTTGATGTTCACCTTCCACCCGTGAGACCTCAGAAAGGCCAATACAATTTCCGTGTGAGACTTGGCTCTTTGGAATTAAGATGTCGTCTAGATAAGGCGCCACTGCTATGCCCCGCGGTCTTAGAACCGCCAGGAGGGACCCTAGCACCTTTGTGAAAATTCTGGGAGCAGTGGCCAACCCGAAAGGAAGAGCCACAAACTGGTAATGCTTGTCCAGAAAGGCGAACCTGAGAAACTGGTGATGATCTTTGTGGATAGGAATATGCAGATACGCATCCTTTAAATCCACGGTGGTCAAATATTGACCCTCCTGGATCATTGGTAAGATTGTCCGAATGGTCTCCATCTTGAATTATGGGACTCTGAGGAATTTGTTTAGAATTTTAGATCCAGGATTCGTCTGAAAGTTCCTTCTTTCTTGGGAACCACAAACAGGTTTGAGTAAAAAACCCAGCCCTTGTTCCACAATTGGAACTGGGTGGATCACTCCCATTGTATGTAGGTCTTCTACACAGCGTAAGAACGCATCTTTCTTTGTCTGGTCTGTAGACAGACGAGAAATGTGGAACCTTCCCCTTGGAGGGGAGTCCTTGAATTCTAGAAGATATCCCTGGGATACAATCTCTAAGGCCCAGGGATCGAGTACATCTCTTGCCCAGGCCTGAGCGAAGAGAGAGAGTCTGCCCCCTACTAGATCCGGTCCCCCAGTGATTTCTGAAATAATCTCTTTCAATTCAGGCCCGAAAAGGGTCTTTCCTTTGAAAGGGATGTTCAAGAGTTTGGATTTTGACGACACATCGGCCGACCAGGACTTTAGTCATAGCGCCCTGCGCGCTAAAATGCCAAAACCTGAATTCTTTGCCGCTAACTTAGCTAGTTGGAAAGCGGCATCTGTGATAAAAGAATTAGCCAGCTTAAGAGCCTTAATTCTGTCCATAATGTCCTCATATGAGGTCTCCGTCTGGAGCGCATCTTCCAGCGCCTCGAACCAGAAAGCAGCTGCAGTAGTTACAGGAACAATGCACGCAATAGGTTGGAGAAGAAAACCTTGTTGAACAAAAATTTTCTTAAGTAAACCCTCTAATTTTTTTATCCATAGGGTCTTTGAAAGCACAACTGTCTTCAATTGGTATGGTTGTGCATTTAGCAAGTGAAGAAAACATAATTTATGTAAGAACTTACCTGATAAATTCATTTCTTTCATATTAGCAAGAGTCCATGAGCTAGTGACGTATGGGATATACATTCCTACCAGGAGGGGCAAAGTTTCCCAAACCTCAAAATGCCTATAAATACACCCCTCACCACACCCACAATTCAGTTTAACGAATAGCCAAGAAGTGGGGTGATAAGAAAAAAGTGCGAAAGCATATAAAATAAGGAATTGGAATAATTGTGCTTTATATAAAAATCCTAACCACCACAAAAAAGGGTGGGCCTCATGGACTCTTGCTAATATGAAAGAAATGAATTTATCAGGTAAGTTCTTACATAAATTATGTTTTCTTTCATGTAATTAGCAAGAGTCCATGAGCTAGTGACGTATGGGATAATGATTACCCAAGATGTGGATCTTTCCACGCAAGAGTCACTAGAGAGGGAGGGATAAAATAAAGACAGCCAATTCCTGCTGAAAATAATCCACACCCAAAATAAAGTTTAATGAAAAACATAAGCAGAAGATTCAAACTGAAACCGCTGCCTGAAGTACTTTTCTACCAAAAACTGCTTCAGAAGAAGAAAATACATCAAAATGGTAGAATTTAGTAAAAGTATGCAAAGATGACCAAGTTGCTGCTTTGCAAATCTGATCAATCGAAGCTTCATTCCTAAACGCCCAGGAAGTAGAAACTGACCTAGTAGAATGAGCTGTAATCCTTTGAGGCGGAGTTTTACCCGACTCAACATAGGCAAGATGAATTAAAGATTTCAACCAAGATGCCAAAGAAATGGCAGAAGCTTTCTGGCCTTTTCTAGAACCGGAAAAGATAACAAATAAACTAGAAGTCTTTCGGAAAGACTTAGAAGCTTCAACATAATATTTAAAAGCTCTAACAACATCCAAAGAATGTAACGATTTCTCCTTAGAATTCTTAGGATTAGGACATAATGAAGGAACCACAATTTCTCTACTAATGTTGTTGGAATTCACAACTTTAGGTAAAAATTCGAAAGAAGTTCGCAACACTGCCTTATCCTGATGAAAAATCAGAAAAGGAGACTCACAAGAAAGAGCAGATAATTCAGAAACTCTTCTGGCAGAAGAGATTGCCAAAAGGAACAAAACTTTCCAAGAAAGTAATTTAATGTCCAATGAATGCATAGGTTCAAACGGAGGAGCTTGAAGAGCCCCTAGAACCAAATTCAAACTCCAAGGAGGAGAAATTGACTTAATGACAGGTTTTATACGAACCAAAGCTTGTACTAAACAATGAATATCAGGAAGATTAGCAATCTTTCTGTGAAAAAGAACAGAAAGAGCAGAGATTTGTCCTTTCAAGGAACTTGCGGACAAACCTTTATCTAAACCATCCTGAAGAAACTGTAAAATTCCTGGAATTCTAAAAGAATGCCAAGAAAAATGATGAGAAAGACACCAAGAAATATAAGTCTTCCAGACTCTATAATATATCTCTCTGGATACAGATTTACGAGCCTGTAACATAGTATTAATCACAGAGTCAGAGAAACCTCTTTGACTAAGAATCAAGCGTTCAATCCCCATACCTTTAAATTTAAGGATTTGAGATCCTGATGGAAAAAAGGACCTTGCGACAGAAGGTCTGGTCGTAGCGGAAGAGTCCACGGATGGCAAGAGGCCATCCGGACAAGATCCGCATACCAAAACCTGTGAGGCCATGCCGGAGCTACCAGCAGAACAAACGAGCATTCCTTCAGAATCTTGATTACTCTTGGAAGAAGAACTAGAGGCGGAAAGATATAGGCAGGATGATACTTCCAAGGAAGTGACAATGCATCCACTGCTTCCGCTTGAGGATCCCTGGATCTGGACAGATACCTGGGAAGTTTCTTGTTTAGATGAGAGGCCATCAGATCTATTTCTGGAAGTCCCCACATTTGAACAATCTGAAGAAATACCTCTGGGTGAAGAGACCATTCGCCCTGATGTAACGTTTGGCGACTGAGATAATCCGCTTCCCAATTGTCTATACCTGGCATATGAACCGCAGAGATTAGACAGGAGCTGGATTCCGCCCAAACCAGAATTCGAGATACTTCTTTCATAGCCAGAGGACTGTGAGTCCCTCCTTGATGATTGATGTATGCCACAGTTGTGACATTGTCTGTCTGAAAACAAATGAACGATTCTCTCTTCAGAAGAGGCCAAGACTGAAGAGCTCTGAAAATTGCACGGAGTTCCAAAATATTGATCGGTAATCTCACCTCCTGAGATTCCCAAACTCCTTGTGCCGTCAGAGATCCCCACACAGCTCCCCAACCTGTGAGACTTGCATCTGTTGAAATTACAGTCCAGGTCGGAAGCACAAAAGAAGCCCCCTGAATTAAACGATGGTGATCTGTCCACCACGTTAGAGAGTGTCGTACAATCGGTTTTAAAGATATTAATTGAGATATCTTTGTGTAATCCCTGCACCATTGATTCAGCATACAGAGCTGAAGAGGTCGCATGTGAAAACGAGCAAAGGGGATCGCGTCCGATGCAGCAGTCATAAGACCTAGAATTTCCATGCATAAGGCTACCGAAGGGAATGATTGTGACTGAAGGTTTCGACAAGCTGAAATCAATTTTAGATGTCTCTTGTCTGTTAAAGACAGAGTCATGGACACTGAATCTATCTGGAAACCCAGAAAAGTTACCCTTGTCTGAGGAATCAATGAACTTTTTGGTAAATTGATCCTCCAACCATGATCTTGAAGAAACAACACAAGTCGATTCGTATGAGATTCTGCTAAATGTAAAGACTGAGCAAGTACCAAGATATCGTCCAAATAAGGAAATACCACAATACCCTGTTCTCTGATTACAGACAGAAGGGCACCGAGAACTTTTGTAAAAATTCTTGGAGCTGTAGCTAGGCCAAACGGCAGAGCCACAAACTGGTAATGCTTGTCCAGAAAAGAGAATCTCATGAACTGAAAATGATCTGGATGAATCGGAATATGCAGATAAGCATCCTGTAAATCTATTGTGGACATATAATGCCCTTGCTGAACAAAAGGCAAGATAGTCCTTACAGTTACCATTTTGAACGTTGGTATCCTTACATAACGATTCAATATTTTTAGATCCAGAACTGGTCTGAAGGAATTCTCCTTCTTTGGTACAATGAAGAGATTTGAATAAAACCCCATCCCCTGTTCCAGAACTGGAACTGGCATAATTACTCCAGCCAACTCTAGATCTGAAACACAATTCAGAAATGCTTGAGCTTTCACTGGATTTACTGGGACACGGGAAAGAAAAAATCTCTTTGCAGGAGGTCTCATCTTGAAACCAATTCTGTACCCTTCTGAAACAATGTTCTGAATCCAAAGATTGTGAACAGAATTGATCCAAATTTCTTTGAAAACACGTAACCTGCCCCCTACCAGCTGAGCTGGAATGAGGGCCGCACCTTCATGTGGACTTAGAAGCAGGCTTTGCCTTTCTAGAAGGCTTGGATTTATTCCAGACTGGAGATGGTTTCCAAACTGAAACTGCTCCTGAGGATGAAGGATCAGGCTTTTGTTCTTTGTTGAAACGAAAGGAACGAAAACTATTATTAGCCCTGTTTTTACCCTTAGATTTTTTATCCTGTGGTAAAAAAGTTCCTTTCCCACCAGTAACAGTTGAGATAATGGAATCCAACTGAGAACCAAATAATTTGTTACCCTGGAAAGAAATGGAAAGTAGAGTTGATTTAGAAGCCATATCAGCATTCCAAGTTTTAAGCCATAAAGCTCTTCTAGCTAAAATAGCTAGAGACATAAACCTGACATCAACTCTGATAATATCAAAAATGGCATCACAGATAAAATTATTAGCATGCTGAAGAAGAATAATAATATTATGAGAATCATGATCTGTTACTTGTTGCGCTAAAGTCTCCAACCAAAAAGTTGAAGCTGCAGCAACATCAGCCAAAGATATAGCAGGTCTAAGAAGATTACCTGAACACAGATAAGCTTTTCTTAGAAAGGATTCAATTTTCCTATCTAAAGGATCTTTAAACGAAGTACCATCTGACGTAGGAATAGTAGTACGTTTAGCAAGGGTAGAAATAGCCCCATCAACTTTAGGGATTTTGTCCCAAAATTCTAATCTGTCAGACAGCACAGGATATAATTGCTTAAAACGTTTAGAAGGAGTAAATGAATTACCCAATTTATCCCATTCTCTGGAAATTACTTCAGAAATAGCATTAGGAACAGGAAAAACTTCTGGAATAACCACAGGAGGTTTAAACACCTTATCTAAACGTTTAGAATTAGTATCAAGAGGACCAGAATCCTCTATTTCTAAAGCAATTAGTACTTCTTTAAGTAAAGAACAAATAAATTCCATTTTAAATAAATATGAAGATTTATCAGCATCAATCTCTGAGACAGAATCCTCTGAACCAGAAGAGTCATCAGAATCAGAATGATGATGTTAATTTAAAAATTCATCTGTAGAGAGAGAAGTTTTAAAAGATTTTTTATGTTTACTAGAAGGAGAAATAACAGACATAGCCTTCTTGATGGATTCAGAGACAAAATCTCTTATGTTATCAGGAACATTCTGCACCTTAGATGTTGAGGGAACTGCAACAGGCAACGGTACATTACTAAAGGAAATATTATCTGCTTTAACAAGTTTGTCATGACAATTAATACAAACAACAGCCGGAGGAATAGCTACCAAAAGTTTACAGCAGATACACTTAGCTTTGGTAGTTCCAGCACTAGACAGCGATTTTCCTGAAGTATCTTCTGACTCAGATGCAACGTGAGACATCTTGCAATATGTAAGAGAAAAAACAACATATAAAGCAAAATTGATCAAATTCCTTAAATGACAGTTTCAGGAATGGGAAAAAATGCCAATAAACAAGCTTCTAGCAACCAGAAGCAAAGAAAAAATCAGACTGAAATAATGTGGAGACAAAAGCGACGCCCATATTTTTTGGCGCCAAATAATACGCCCACATTGTTTGGCGCCTAAATGCTCGGCGTTCCGGATGTGGCGTCATTTTTGGCGCAAAAGGACGTAAAAAAAGACGCAACTTCCGGCGACACGTATGACGCCGGAAACAGAAAAGATTTTTTGCGCCAAAAAAGTCCGCGCCAAGAATGACGCAATAAAATGAAGCATTTTCAGCCCCCGCGAGCCTAACAGCCCACAGGGAAAAAAAGTCAAATTTTTAAGGTAAGAAAAAATGATTGATTAAAACGCATTATCCCAAATATGAAACTGACTGTCTGAAAATAAGGAATGTTGAACATTCTGAGTCAAGGCAAATAAATGTTTGAATACATATATTTAGAACTTTATAAATAAAGTGCCCAACCATAGCTTAGAGTGTCACAGAAAATAAGATTTACTTACCCCAGGACACTCATCTACACGTTTGTAGAAAGCCAAACCAGTACTGAAACGAAAATCAGCAGAGGTAATGGTATATAAATAAGAGTATATCGTCGATCTGAAAGGGAGGTAAGAGATGAATCTCTACGACCGATAACAGAGAACCTATGAAATAGACCCCGTAGAAGGAGATCACTGCATTCAAATAGGCAATACTCTCCTCACATCCCTCTGACATTCACTGCACGCTGAGAGGAAAACCGGGCTCCAACTTGCTGCGGAGCGCATATCAACGTAGAATCTAGCACAAACTTACTTCACCACCTCCATAGGAGGCAAAGTTTGTAAAACTGAATTGTGGGTGTGGTGAGGGGTGTATTTATAGGCATTTTGAGGTTTGGGAAACTTTGCCCCTCCTGGTAGGAATGTATATCCCATACGTCACTAGCTCATGGACTCTTGCTAATTACATGAAAGAAATAGCTCCCTCCACCTTAGGGACCGTCTGCCACGAGTCCCGCATGGGGTCAGATATGGGGAACATTTTCTTAAAAACAGGAGGGGGAACCAAGGGAATACCTGGTCTATCCCACTCCCTAGTAACGATATCCGCAATCCTCTTAGGGACGGGGAACACATCAGTGTAAACAAGAACTTCCAGGTACTTGTCCATTTTACACAATTTCTCTGGAACCTCCATAGGGTCGCAGTCATCCAGAGTAACTAATACCTCCCTGAGCAATAAGCGGAGGTGTTCTAGTTTAAATTTAAAAGCCAATATATCTGAATCTGTCTGAGGAGAAACCTTTCCTGAATCGGAAATTTCTCCCTCAGACAGCACATTCCTCACCCCAACTTCAGAGCGTTGTTATGGTATATCGGATACGGCTACTAAAGCGTCAGAATGCTCATTATCTGTTCTTAAAACAGAGCTATCACGCTTTGCAGGTAACACGGGCAGTTTAGATAAGAACTCTGAGAGGGTATTATTCATAACTGCCGCCCAGTCTTGCAAGGTAAAAGAGTTAGACGCACTAGAGGTGCTGGGCGTCGTTTGAGCGGGCGTAACTGGTTGTGACACTTGGGGAGAGGTTGACGGGCTAACCTCGTTACCTTCTGTCTGAGAATCATCTTGGGCCACATTTTTAAGTGTAACAATATGTTCTTTAAAGTGTATAGACATATCAGTACAAGTGGGACACATTCTGAGAGGGGGTTCCACCATGGCTTCTAAACACATTGAACAAGGATTTTCCTTGGTGTCAGACATGTTTAACAGACTAGTAGTAAAACAAGCAGGCTTGGAAATCCCTTTAATCAAGTAAAAACACACTTTGAAAAAAAACGTTACTGTGCCTTTAAGAGATAAAAAAAGGCACACAATTTTGCAAAACAGTGAAAAAATGCAGCAAACTTTTCGAAATTTTTACAGTATGTACCTAAAGCATTAGTAAGATTTCACCACTAGCAATAAAAACGATTAACCCCTTAATGCCCAAACCGGATCGACAGTAAGCCAAAAAAAACGGTTAAAAAACGTTCAGCACCTTGCCACAGTTCTGCTGTGGCCCTACCTGCCCTTAGGAACCAGATTTGTGGGGAAAAAGCTTCTTATAGGCCCTCAAACTGCAGCAGGACCCTCCATGTGAAACAGCCTGAACTTCTAGTCAAATATAACTGCGCTTCTGAGGTGCGAAATTAGGCCCCTCCCACCTCACTACGGTGCTTGTGAGGCCTAAAGAAACACTCCAAAGTGCTTTAATATTAGCCATGTGGGTAACAACCCCTAAAAGAAACCCAAAGGAACCTTCAAAGTGTCTAAAAAACAACAACTATATTTTCAATAAAAACCGTTTGCCTTGAAAGTAGCGTCAACCAGCATAAACTAGCCCTGTTATGTAAGCTTGAAATTCCATACTTAGTCTCTGAATACAGCTTACCCGTCCCTCATGGGGATATTATCAGCCTTCTCTAGTATTATCTTGTCTAGAAAAAAAAAAGACTGAACATACCTTATTGCAGCCTAACCTGCAAACCGTTCCCCCTAACTGAAGTTTTCTTGCACTCCTCAGTCCTTTGTGGGAACAGCAGTGGATTTTAGTTACAACATGCTAAAATAATTTTCCTCCCTGCAGAAATCTTCATCTCCTTTCTGCTAGAGAGTAAATAGTACACACCGGTACCATTTAAAATAACAAAATCTTGCTTATAGAAAATAAAAACTACATTTTTTTACCACATTCACTTTACCCTTCCGATTGCTTAGAGCCGGCAAAGAGAATGACTGGGGGTGGAGCTGGAGCTATATGGACAGCTCTGCTGTGTGCTCTTTGCCACTTCCTGTTGGGAAGGAGAATATCCCACAAGTAAAGGATGAATCCGTGGACTCGATACATCTTACAAGAGAAAACAAGATACTGATACCAATTTTGATGATGCTGTAGTGTTTTCCACACCCTTCAGTCAGCAGTATAATCAGATAGTTAAAATAATAAAAAAGCATCTCAATTTGCTAAAATCTGATGAAGCTTTACAGCCATACATTAAAATTTGTAAATTTGTGCCAAGAAAATCTAAAACTTTGGCACAAATTTTGTCACCAAGTTTGGTAAGATCTCATACTTTACAAACACACAATACAACCACATGGATAAATAGAAAAGGAAGTTTTAAATGTGGTACAAGAACCTGCTTGGCATGCCCTAATATCCTCCAGGAGGATCACTTTTTGTGTCAAGTGAACAAGAAGATTTACCCTATTGATTTTTATGCTAATTGTGGCTCCAAAGTTGTTATATATTCGCTCACTTGCAATCTTTGTTTTTTACAGTATGTAGGTAAAACTACTCGTACAGTAAGGACACGTTTCAATGAACATGTTAGGGATGTAAAATATTTTAGCAAAGATTCCACAGTGGCAGATCATTTCAATAATATGCATTTAACAAATAAAGCAAGCCTTTCATTACAAATTATAGACACTGCTAAAGTACCACCAAGGGGTGGCAATAGGGACAAAATATTGGAGAAAAAAGAACTCTATTGGATTTTGAAATTATGCACAAGCTCGCCATATGGAATGAACCGAGAAGGTGACATAAATTTTTTCATAGACACCTAATACATACTATTGTTAGGCTTTAGTAACAATAGAAACAGATATCACATATATTTTTATGTATCTAAAAATATTCAAGGTTGTTTAACAATTTAGAATTTTTAAGTTATAGAGAATGTATCTCTTCTGAAACTTTCTGAAATATTCACTTTGAAATGTTTTCATTAGATTATCATAATAATATTCAGCCTCTATTTTCATAATTGTCAGTATATATTACATCTGTCCTGAGGTATCAGAAGAAAATAATACATTGCATTACTCAGTAGTTAACTTGCTCATATTGTAACACGGCTTATTGTCACTTTCTAACATTATACAATTGTTAAAATCTTTATATGTATACAGAGTTAGACGCTTTACTCTAGGAAGATAAAGTCTATGTACATATTTTCTAAATCAATAGCAATGATTTTTCAGTGTCTCACTAGGATTTTGTTTTTACTCTTTTTTTAGCCTGCTTGGATATGAAACAGTTATCCTTAACTGCCTCTCTGGTCTATAAAGGGTTAGAGTATAGACATAGACGTTGGTCTATGAGTAAGCGCACCTGGAGGCGCGAAACATGTTAGACTTCTTGTCTCCTACACTGCCTGTCTGCATGTACTTTTTTAATGGATGGATAATAACAGAATTTATGTTTACCTGATAAATTTCTTTCTCCAACGGTGTGTCCGGTCCACGGCGTCATCCTTACTTGTGGGATATTCTCTTCCCCAACAGGAAATGGCAAAGAGCCCAGCAAAGCTGGTCACATGATCCCTCCTAGGCTCCGCCTACCCCAGTCATTCGACCGACGTTAAGGAGGAATAATAGCATAGGAGAAACCATATGGTACCGTGGTGACTGTAGTTAAAGAAAATAAATTATCAGACCTGATTAAAAAACCAGGGCGGGCCGTGGACCGGACACACCGTTGGAGAAAGAAATTTATCAGGTAAACATAAATTCTGTTTTCTCCAACATAGGTGTGTCCGGTCCACGGCGTCATCCTTACTTGTGGGAACCAATACCAAAGCTTTAGGACACGGATGAAGGGAGGGAGCAAATCAGGTCACCTAAATGGAAGGCACCACGGCTTGCAAAACCTTTCTCCCAAAAATAGCCTCAGAAGAAGCAAAAGTATCAAACTTGTAAAATTTGGTAAAAGTGTGCAGTGAAGACCAAGTCGCTGCCCTACATATCTGATCAACAGAAGCCTCGTTCTTGAAGGCCCATGTGGAAGCCACAGCCCTAGTGGAATGAGCCGTGATTCTTTCGGGAGGCTGCCGTCCGGCAGTCTCGTAAGCCAATCTGATGATGCTTTTAATCCAAAAAGAGAGAGAGGTAGAAGTTGCTTTTTGACCTCTCCTTTTACCTGAATAAACAACAAACAGGGAAGATGTTTGTCTAAAATCCTTTGTAGCATCTAAATAGAATTTTAGAGCGCGAACAACATCCAAATTGTGCAACAAGCGTTCCTTCTTTGAAACTGGTTTCGGACACAGAGAAGGTACGATAATCTCCTGGTTAATGTTTTTGTTAGAAACAACTTTTGGAAG
This sequence comes from Bombina bombina, assembly GCF_027579735.1. Taxonomy (NCBI): domain Eukaryota; kingdom Metazoa; phylum Chordata; class Amphibia; order Anura; family Bombinatoridae; genus Bombina; species Bombina bombina. The sequence goes on along the minus strand of NC_069505.1, from coordinate 243,408,968 downwards.
AAAACCAGGTTTAGTACGTAAAACCACCTTATCTGCATGGAACACCAGATAAGGAGGAGAACACTGCAGAGCAGATAATTCTGAAACTCTTCTAGCAGAAGAAATTGCAACTAAAAACAAAACTTTCCAAGATAATAACTTAATATCAACGGAATGTAAGGGTTCAAACGGAACCCCCTGAAGAACTGAAAGAACTAGATTGAGACTCCAAGGAGGAGTCAAAGGTTTGTAAACAGGCTTGATTCTAACCAGAGCCTGAACAAAGGCTTGAACATCTGGCACAGCTGCCAGTTTTTTGTGAAGTAACACCGACAAGGCAGAAATCTGTCCCTTCAGGGAACTAGCCGATAATCCTTTTTCCAATCCTTCTTGAAGGAAGGATAGAATCCTAGGAATCTTAACCTTGTCCCAAGGGAATCCTTTAGATTCACACCAACAGATATATTTTTTCCAAATTTTGTGGTAAATCTTTCTAGTTACAGGCTTTCTGGCCTGAACAAGAGTATCGATAACAGAATCTGAGAAACCTCGCTTCGATAAAATCAAGCGTTCAATCTCCAAGCAGTCAGCTGGAGTGAAACCAGATTCGGATGTTCGAACGGACCCTGAACAAGAAGGTCTCGTCTCAAAGGTAGCTTCCAAGGTGGAGCCGATGACATATTCACCAGATCTGCATACCAAGTCCTGCGTGGCCACGCAGGAGCTATCAAGATCACCGACGCCCTCTCCTGATTGATCCTGGCTACCAGCCTGGGGATGAGAGGAAACGGCGGGAACACATAAACTAGTTTGAAGGTCCAAGGTGCTACTAGTGCATCCACTAGAGCCGCCTTGGGATCCCTGGATCTGGACCCGTAGCAAGGAACTTTGAAGTTCTGACGAGAGGCCATCAGATCCATGTCTGGAATGCCCCAAAGTTGAGTGACTTGGGCAAAGATTTCCGGATGGAGTTCCCACTCCCCCGGATGCAATGTCTGACGACTCAGAAAATCCGCTTCCCAATTTTCCACTCCCGGGATGTGGATAGCAGACAGGTGGCAGGAGTGAGACTCCGCCCATAGAATAATCTTGGTCACTTCTTCCATCGCTAGGGAACTCCTTGTTCCCCCCTGATGGTTGATGTACGCAACAGTCGTCATGTTGTCTGATTGAAACCGTATGAACTTGGTCCTCGCTAGCTGAGGCCAAGCCTTGAGAGCATTGAATATCGCTCTCAGTTCCAGAATATTTATCGGTAGAAGAGATTCTTCCCGAGACCAAAGACCCTGAGCTTTCAGGGATCCCCAGACCGCGCCCCAGCCCATCAGACTGGCGTCGGTCGTGACAATGACCCACTCTGGTCTGTGGAATGTCATCCCTCGTGACAGGTTGTCCAGGGACAGCCACCAACGGAGTGAGTCTCTGGTCCTCTGATTTACTTGTATCTTTGGAGACAAGTCTGTATAGTCCCCATTCCACTGACTGAGCATGCACAGTTGTAATGGTCTTAGATGAATGCGCGCAAAAGGAACTATGTCCATTGTCGCTACCATCAACCCGATCACTTCCATGCACTGAGCTACGGAAGGAAGAGGAACGGAATGAAGTATTCGACAAGAGTCCAGAAGCTTTGTCTATCTGGCCTCTGTTAGAAAAATCCTCATTTCTGAGGAGTCTATAATTGTTCCCAAGAGGGGAACCCTTGTTGACGGGGATAGAGAACTCTTTTCCACGTTCACTTTCCAGCCGTGCGATCTGAGAAAGGCCAGGACGATGTCCGTGTGAGCCTTTGCTCGAGGGAGGGACGACGCTTGAATCAGAATGTCGTCCAGGTAAGGTACAACTGCAATGCCCCTTGGTCTTAGCACAGCTAGAAGGGACCCTAGTACCTTTGTGAAAATCCTTGGAGCAGTGGCTAATCCGAAAGGAAGCGCCACGAACTGGTAATGTTTGTCCAGGAATGCAAACCTTAGGAACCGATGATGTTCCTTGTGGATAGGAATATGTAGATACGCATCCTTTAAATCCACCGTGGTCATGAATTGACCTTCCTGGATGGAAGGAAGGATAGTTCGAATGGTTTCCATCTTGAAAGATGGGACCTTGAGAAATTTGTTTAAGATCTTGAGATCTAGGATTGGTCTGAACGTTCCCTCTTTTTTGGGAACTATGAACAGATTGGAGTAGAACCCCATCCCTTGTTCTCTCAATGGAACAGGATGAATCACTCCCATTTTTAACAGGTCTTCTACACAATGTAAGAACGCCTGTTTTTTATGTGGTCTGAAGACAACTGAGACCTGTGGAACCTTCCCCTTGGGGGAAGTCCCTTGAATTCCAGAAGATAACCCTGGGAGACTATTTCTAGCGCCCAAGGATCCAGAACATCTCTTGCCCAAGCCTGAGCGAAGAGAGAGAGTCTGCCCCCCACCAGATCCGGTCCCGGATCGGGGGCCGATATTTCATGCTGTCTTGGTAGCAGTGGCAGGTTTCTTTGCCTGCTTTCCCTTGTTCCAGCCTTGCATTGGTCTCCAAGCTGGCTTGGCCTGAGAAGTATTACCCTCTTGCTTAGAGGACGTAGCACCTTGGGCTGGTCCGTTTTTACGAAAGGGACGAAAATTAGGTCTATTTTTTGCCTTGAAAGGCCGATCCTGAGGAAGGGCATGGCCCTTACCCCCAGTGATATCAGAGATAATCTCTTTCAAGTCAGGACCAAACAGCGTTTTCCCCTTGAAAGGAATGTTTAGTAGCTTGTTCTTGGAAGACGCATCAGCCGACCAAGATTTCAACCAAAGCGCTCTGCGCGCCACAATAGCAAACCCAGAATTCTTAGCCGCTAACTTAGCCAATTGCAAAGAGGCGTCTAGAGTGAAAGAATTAGCCAATTTGAGAGCATTGACTCTGTCCATAATCTCCTCATAAGGAGGAGAGTCACTATCGAGCACCTTAATCAGTTCATCAAACCAGAAATATGCGGCTGTAGTGACAGGGACAATGCATGAAATGGGTTGTAGAAGGTAACCCTGCTGAACAAACATCTTTTTAAGCAAACCTTCTAATTTTTTATCCATAGGATCTTTGAAAGCACAACTATCCTCTATGGGAATAGTGGTGCGTTTGTTTAAAGTAGAAACCGCTCCCTCGACCTTGGGGACTGACTGCCATAAGTCCTTTCTGGGGTCGACCATAGGAAACAATTTTTTAAATATGGGGGGAGGGACGAAAGGAATACCGGGCCTTTCCCATTCTTTATTAACAAGGTCCGCCACCCGCTTGGGTATAGGAAAAGCTTCTGGGAGCCCCGGCACCTCTAGGAACTTGTCCATTTTACATAGTTTCTCTGGGATGACCAAATTTTCACAATCATCCAGAGTGGATAATACCTCCTTAAGCAAAATGCGGAGATGTTCCAATTTAAATTTAAAAGTAATCACATCAGATTCAGCCTGCTGAGAAATGTTCCCTAAATCAGTAATTTCTCCCTCAGACAAAACCTCCCTGGCTCCCTCAGATTGGGTTAGGGGCCCTTCAGAGATATTAATATCAGCGTCGTCATGCTCTTCAGTAACTAAAACAGAGCATCCACGCTTACGCTGACAAGGGTTCATTTTGGCTAAAATGTTTTTGACAGAATTATCCATTACAGCCGTTAATTGTTGCATAGTAAGGAGTATTGGCGCGCTAGATGTACTAGGGGCCTCCTGAGTGGGCAAGACTCGTGTAGACGAAGGAGGGAATGATGCAGTACCATGCTTACTCCCCTCACTTGAGGAATCATCTTGGGCATCATTGTCATTATCACATAAATCACATTTATTTAAATGAATAGGAATTCTGGCTTCCCCACATTCAGAACACAGTCTATCTGGTAGTTCAGACATGTTAAACAGGCATAAACTTGATAAGAAAGTACAAAAAACGTTTTGAAATAAAACCGTTACTGTCACTTTAAATTTTAAACTGAACACACTTTATTACTGCAATTGCGAAAAAACATGAAGGAATTGTTCAAAATTCACCAAACTTTCACCACAGTGTCTTAAAGCCTTGAAAATATTGCACACCAATTTTGGAAGCTTTAACCCTTAAAATAACGGAACCGGAGCCGTTTTAAGCTTTAACCCCTTTACAGTCCCTGGTATCTGCTTTGCTGAGACCCAACCAAACCCAAGGGGAATACGATACCAAATGATGCCTTCAGAAGTCTTTTATCAGTATCAGAGCTCCTCTCACATGCGACTGCATGCCATGCCTCTCAAAAACAAGTGCGCAACACCGGCGCGAAAATGAGACTCTGCCTATGCTTTGGGAAAGCCCCTAAAGAATAAGGTGTCTAAAACAGTGCCTGCCGATATAATTATATCAAAATACCCAGAATAAATGATTCCTCAAGGCTAAATAAGTGTTAATATCAATCGATTTAGCCCAAAAAATGTCTACAGTCTAAATAAGCCCTTGTGAAGCCCTTATTTACAATCGTAATAAACATGGCTTACCGGATCCCATAGGGAAAATGACAGCTTCCAGCATTACATCGTCTTGTTAGAATGTGTCATACCTCAAGCAGCAAAGGACTGCAAACTGTTCCCCCAACTGAAGTTAATGCTCTCAACAGTCCTGTGTGGAACAGCCATGGATTTTAGTTACGGTTGCTAAAATCATTTTCCTCATACAAACAGAATTCTTCATCTCTTTTCTGTTTCTGAGTAAATAGTACGTACCAGCACTATTTGAAAATAACAAACTCTTGATTGAATAATGAAAAACTACAGTTAAACACTAAAAAACTCTAAGCCATCTCCGTGGAGATGTTGCCTGTACAACGGCAAAGAGAATGACTGGGGTAGGCGGAGCCTAGGAGGGATCATGTGACCAGCTTTGCTGGGCTCTTTGCCATTTCCTGTTGGGGAAGAGAATATCCCACAAGTAAGGATGACGCCGTGGACCGGACACACCTATGTTGGAGAAAAAGTATTTTTCTTGTTTTAATACATTACGGATTGGAGTAGTGCCTGCCTAATCTCCTCATTTTGTGCTTGCATTTGCGGTCTGATCCGCCGCTTGAGGCTACAGCACTCCGGGAGGTCAGGTGAACTTGCCCATACAGTTCTTTTGGGCTTCCGGGTCAAGATCTGTTTGTCGTGGTTGCGGTTACCTTCTTACCTTGATACGAACCAAAGCCTGTACAAAACAACGAATATCAGGGAGTTTAGCAATTTTTCTGTGGAATAAAACAGAAAAAGCAGAGATTTGTCCTTTCAAGGAACTTGCAGACAAACCCTTATCCAAAACATCCTGAAGAAACTGTAAAATTCTAGGAATTCTAAAAGAATGCCAAGAGAATTTATGAGAAGAACACTATGAAATGTAAATCTTCCAAACTCGATAATAAATCTTCCTAGAAACAGATTTATGAGCCTGCAACATAGTATTAATCACTGACTCAGAGAAACCTCTATGACTAAGCACTAAGCGTTCAATTTCCATACCTTCAAATTTAATGATTTGAGATCCTGATGGAATCTCTTAAAAAAACCTTAGTGGAAGTGGCCATGGTTGGCAACTGGACATCCGAACAAGATCCGCATACCAAAACCTGTGAGCCCATGATGGAGCCACCAGCAGCACAAACTATTGCTTCATGATGATCTTGGAAATCACTCTTGGAAGAAGAACTAGAGGTGGAAAAATATAGGCAGGTTGATAACTCCAAGGAAGTGTCAATGCATCCACTGATTCTGCCTGAGGATCCCTGGACCTGGACAGGTACCTGGGAAGTTTCTTGTTTAGATGAGATGCCATCAGATCTATTTCTGGAAGCCCCCACATCTGAACAATTTGAAAAAACACATCTGGGTGAAGAGACCACTCTCCCGGATGTAAAGTTTGACGACTGAGATAATCCGCTTCCCAATTGTCTATACCTGGGATATGGAACGCAGAAATTAGACAGGAACTGGATTCTGCCCAAACAAGTATCCGGGATACTTCTTTCATAGCCTGAGGACTGTGAGTCCCACCCTGATGATTGACATACGCCACAGTTGTGACATTGTCTGTCTGAAAACAAATAAACAGCTCTCTCTTCAATAGAGGCCAAAACTGAAGAGCTCTAAGAATCGCACAGAGTTCCAAAATATTGATTGGTAATCTCGCCTCTTGAGATTTCCAAACCCCTTGTGCTGTCAGAATATCCCCAAACAGCTCCCCAACCTGAAAGACTCGCATCTGTTGTGATCACAGTCCAGGTTGGACGAATAAAAGAGGCCCCTTGAACTATACGATGGTGATCTAACCACCAAGTCAGAGATAGTCGAACATTGGGATTTAAGGATATTAATTGTGATATCCTTGTATGATCCCTGCACCATTGGTTCAGCATACAAAGCTGAAAAGGTCTCATGTAAAAACGAGCAAAGGGGATCGCGTCCGATGCTGCAGTCATGAGACCTAATACCTCCATGCACATAGCTACTGAAGGGAATGACTGAGACTGAAGGTTCCGACAGGCTGAAACCAATTTCAGACGTCTCTTGTCTGTTAGAGACAAAGTCATGGATACTAAATCTATCTGGAAACCTAAAAAGGTTACCCTTGTCTGAGGAATCAAAAAACTTTTTGGTAAATTGATCCTCCAACCATGACTTTGAAGAAACAACACTAGTTGATTTGTGTGAGATTCTGCAGAACGTAAAGACTGAGCAAGTACCAAGAAATCATCCAAATAAGGTAACACTGCAATACCCCGCTCTCTGATTACAGAGAGTATGGCACCGAGTACCTTTGAAAAGATCATTGGAGCTGTCGCTAGGCCAAAAGGAAGAGCAACAAATTGGTAATGCTTGTCTAGAATAGAGAATCTCAGGAACTGATAGTGATCTGGATGAATCGGAATATGAAGATATGCATCCTATAAGTCTATTGTGGACATATAATGCCCTTGCTGAACAAAAGGCAGAATAGTCCTTATAGTCACCATTTTGAATGTTGGTACTCTTACATAACGATTCAAGACTTTTAGATCCAGAACTGGTCTGAATGAATTTTCTTTCTTTGGGACAATGAACAGATTTGAATAAAACCCCAGACCCTGTTCCTGAAAAGGAAATGGCACGATTATCCCAGATAACTTCAGGTCTGAAACACACTTCAGGAAAGCCTGTGCTTTCTCTCGGTTCACTGGAATGCGTGAGAGAAAGAAACTTCTCACAGGCGGTCTTACTCAAACCTATTCTGTACCCCTGAGAGACAATGTTCTGAATCCAATGATTTTGGACTGAATTTATCCAAACATCCTTGAAAAAATTTAATCTGCCCCCTACCAGCTGAGCTGGAATGAGGGTCGCACCTTCATGTGGACTTGGGGGCTGGTTTAGATCTCTTAAATGGCTTGGATTTATTCCAGATTCCTTAGGGGAAAGATTATGTTTCTGTTCCTTATTTTGCGGAAAGGAACAAAAACGTTTAGAAGCTTTAAATTTACCCTTAGATTTTATATCCTGAGGCAAAAAAGCTCCCTCCCCCCAGTGACAGTTGAAATTATAGAATCCAACTGAGAACCAAATAATTTATTACCTTGGAAAGAAAGAGATAGCATGTCGATTTAGAAGTCATATCAGCATTCCAAGATTTAAGCCATAAAGCTCTTCTAGCTAAAGACATATATCTAACATCAATTCTGATATCAAAAATAGCATCACAAATGAAATTATTAGCATGTTGAATTAATTTAACAATGCTATACACATTATGATCTGATACTTGTTGCGCTAAAGTTTCCACCCAAAAAGTTGAAGCAGCTGCAACATCAGCCAAAGAAATAACAGGCCTAAGAAGTTGGCCTGAACATAAATAAGCGATTTCCTTAGATAAGATTCAAGCTTCCTATCTAAAGAATCTTTAAAAGAAGTACTATCTTACGTAGGAATAGTAGTACGTTTAGCAAGAGTAGAGATGGCCCCATCAACTTTGGGGATCTTTTCCCAAAACTCCAATCTATAAGTAGGCAAAGGATACAATTTTTTAAACCTTGAAGGAGTAAAAGAAGTACCCAGTCTACTCCATTCCTTTGAAATCATATCTGAAATAGCATCAGGAACTGGAAAAACCTCTGGAATAACTACATGAGGTTTATAAACCGAATTTTAAACGTTTACTAGTTTAAGTATCAAGAGGACTAGTCTCCTCCATATCTAATGCAATCAACACTTCTTTTAAACGAATATACTCAATTTTAAATAAATAAGATGATTTGTCAGTGTCAATATTGTGGCAAACCTAGCCACTTCTGGACTATAATGTAAGAAAGGTTGTCTATAGACTGCATTGTGTGCTATGTAGATGTGACAGACCCTTCTGTCAGTACTGAAGGAGTTAACTGTGTTCAACTTTAAGAAGCTATTGTGTACTGTCATTAAAGTTAGTGATAAACAGTCCATTGTTTAATCACCCTCAGAGAGCAGATGCCTAGGTGATAAGAAAAGCCAAATGTGTTTTGTGTTTAAGTTGTTATCTGCCTAAGTAAAGTAATGTGATCTGTCCAAGGGTGTGGGCCCTCCATCTAATGTACAACATTCTTTCAACCCCCCCATCTGGGGGGTTAGACCTGCATAAATATTAGGCATAGCCTTTTAATAAATGTCATTCTGTTTTAAACCTGAAAACTGGCTGGGTTGTGAATTGCTGATTCCCTATGCAGGACATTGTTCCCTGGTGTTAACCCTTGGTATCCTGTTGGTACCGTTACAATTGGTGGCAAGCGACGGAATGAACCTTATCGCCCAGAAGAGCAACTACACAAGCCAGTAACCTCAGGAAGAGGGGGATTACTACAATACTGACTAAGATGGAAGGAGTACCAGGGACCGAAGTGAATGGAGATGGATTATTCTAAGCTAAAGAGACAAACATTAAAGGAACTGCTAGAAGCCAGGGAAAGATAGGCAGCAGCAAACCCAAGGCTATATTAATTGCCGAGCTGATGGAGGGAGACAGAGCTCGCAGCGCTACGCCTCCAGCAGCCATGGAGGAGACCCTATACCAGAGGGAAATGAGGACCAGGCTGGAATTTTTACCCCAACCTGTACCACAGGATATGCTATCCGTGGTAATGGCAGATGTGCAGGAGTACGTGATGGCACACAGTCTGCGGAATGCATCCTCCCGAGCAGAATCCATTTTGGACGCACTCAGCAACCCAGTAAGACTCAAAATCCCATACCATGCATTTAAAATGTTTTGTGAGGAGAAGGATGAGATCGATGGGTATTTACAGGATTTTGAGAGACTGTGCGAGTTACATGATTTGGAGCAGTCCGTATGGGTGCCTAGCAGGCAAGCTAGCCGGTAGGGCAGCGGAAGCGTATCGCGCTGTACCCAGGGAGGACAGCAAGGATTACGCTAAAGTGAAGAGAGCGATCTTGAAAAGACATGCCATTACCCCAGAGGCATACCGGCGCAAGTTTAGAGGCCTGCGCAAGCCAGAAAGAGATTCACATGCAGAGTGGGCCCACAAGCTGGATCAAGCATCTCAAGGGTGGATACAGGCCAGCCAAGCTACCACCATGGAAGAATTGCGACAACTGATGCTGTTGGAGCAATTCTTTAACGGCTTGTCCCCAGAAGCCCAAGAATGGGTGAGAGATCGAAAACCCCTCACCTTAACCGAAGCAGCCAGATTAGCAGACCAGCATTTTGATGCCAGGAGGCACCATGGACTACAGCCTAACAACCCCACAGCGGCACCTTTTCGCCCAGCCCCAGGGAATCCACCACCCCCCTCACGATACAACGGACGGGCAAATATACAATGCCACACCTGCAAGCAGTGGGGACATATGGCACGTGAGTGCACCCAAAATCGGAGCAGACAAGCTTGGAACCAGGTCAGACAGAACCTGGCCCCAAGGGCGGCTGCTCACCATTACCAAACGGAGCCAGCCGCTCATGAGGTGTTGAGCACCCAAGCCGAGGAACCCTTGGGAATTCTGCATGAGGTGATGTCGGTCCGGGCCACCGATAACCGGCAACATCACCGCCAGCTGGTGACCGTAGAGGGGAAGGAGGTCCAGGGACTTCGGGATTCGGGAGCTACTTTAAACCTGATAGCTCCCCATTTGGTGCCGGATACAGCACACACTGGCGGATCCGTGGCAGTACGAGGGGCAGGGGGAGCGGTATACCGATTGCCCACTGCTAGAGTGGAGTACAGACCCCCAGTCACCCCAGCAGCTGCCAGTTACCAGCCCCCGGCGCACCGCTATACCACACGGCCTCCGGCCACGAACTTCCCTTTAGAGAGCCCGGTTCAATTCGCGGGGCTACTCACAACCTATTCGGTGCTTTGGATGTAAGCAACTAGGGCACAAAAGACCAGAGTGTCCCCTAAACGCAGCGAATCAAGCACAGTCCTGGAGAAGACCCGCCGGCGGAATCCCACATAATCCTCAGCCTGCGGCCCGCTACGTAGAAGCGCCAGAATGCTGGGGCAGCCTACATGAAGCAGACCCCGTGCAAGCTGCCCACCGGAATAACCGGCAACGGGTTAAAGTGAATGGGAAGGAGGTCAGTGGTCTACGGGATACTGGTGCTACCATGACCTTGCTTCAAGAGAACATGGTGTCTGAGAAACAGCACACTGGAGACACTGTGGCTGTGAGGGTAGCAGGGGGCACTGTGTTCCGCCTACCTGTTGCCAGGGTACATTTGGATTGGGGAGTGGGCGCTAGACCTGTGAATATGGGGGTCAAGAAGGACTTACCTGCTGATGTTCTCCTTGGAAATGACTTGGCCCCCCTTGTTTCTGCCTATGCTCCCATGGGTCCCGCTGATGTTAACCCTGTGACTACCCAAGCCCAGTCCCTTCGGGAAGAGGTACATTTTAACCGTGGTGGACAACACCACTAGGTACCCCGAGGCCATTGCTCTCTCCAACATCCATGCAAAGACGGTAGCTGAAGCCCTATTTGAGGAGCTACAACCTAGTTTGGTTTACTTACAAGTTGCTGTTACCTTTTATATTGTAATCAGGGCCCTCAAAAAGTTGCAGCCGTACCTGTATGGACAACCTTTTTCCTTACTCACAGATCACAACCCGTTGGTGTGGCTGAACCGTGTGGCCGGGGACAATGCCAGGCTGCTGCGCTGGAGTTTGGCGCTGCAGCCCTTCGACTTTACAATCCATTACCGCCCAGGGAAACAAAACGGTAACGCCGACGGGTTGTCCAGACAAACTGAACTTGAACAGTGATCTGTGAGTACTTTCCCGGACATCCCCAAGCCGATCCGTTGGGATCAGACTGTGTATGCCGCCTTGGTTCTGGGGGAGCATTGTGGCAAACCTAGCCACTTCTGGACTATAATGTAAGAAAGGTTGTCTATAGACTGCATTGTGTGCTATGTAGATGTGACTGACCCTTCTGTCAGTACTGAAGGAGTTAACTGTGTTCAACTTTAAGAAGCTATTGTGTACTGTCATTAAAGTTAGTGATAAACAGTCCATTGTTTAATCACCCTCAGAGAGCAGATGCCTAGGTGATAAGAAAAGCCAAATGTGTTTTGTGTTTAAGTTGTTATCTGCCTAAGTAAAGTAATGTGATCTGTCCAAGGGTGTGGGCCCTCCATCTAATGTACAACATTCTTTCAACCCCCCCATCTGGGGGGTCAGACCTGCATAAATACTAGGCATAGAATTTTAATAAATGTCCTTCTGTTTTAAACCTGAAAACTGGCTGGGTTGTGAATTGCTGATTCCCTATGCAGGACATTGTTCCCTGGTGTTAACCCTTGGTATCCTGTTGGTACCGTTACAAATATCTGAGGCAGGATCCTCTGAATCAGACAGATCCTCATCAGAGATAGATAAATCAGTATGTTGTCGGTCATTAGAAAATTCATCAACTCTATGAGAAGTTTTAAAAGACCTTTTATGTTTATTAGAAGGTGGAATGGCAGACAAAGCCTTCTGAATGGAATCAGAAATAAATTCTCTTAAACTTACAGGAATATCCTGAGCATTAGATGTTGAAGGACCAGCAACATGTAATGAACTACTACTGATGGAAACATTCTCTGCATGTAAAAGTTTATCATGACAACTATTACAAACCACAGCTGGAATAACAGTTACCACAATTCTACAACAAATACACTTATCTTTGGTAGAACCGATATCAGGCAGCAGGATTCCAGTAGTAGATTCTGAGACAGGATCAGATTGAGCCATCTTGCAGTATGTAAAAGAAAAAACAACATATAAAGCAAAATTATCAATTTCCTTATATGACCGTTTCAGGAATGGGAAAAAATGCAAACAGAATAGGCCTCTGACATAGAAAAAAAGACCAGAGGCAAAAGGAATGAGGTCTTAAATAATGAAAAAAATGTTTGGCGCCAAGTATGACGCACCACAAACTGAAAAACATTTTTTGGCGCCAAAAACGTCCGGAACGAAACTCGAGCGTCATAAATGACGCAACCTTGTGAAAGACTCGGCGCCAACTAAGACGCCGGAAATGACGAATTTGCATCAACAAACGTAATTTTCGCGCCAAAAAAGTCTTGCGCCAAGAATGACACAATACATTATAGCATTTTGCGCTCTTGCAAGCCTAATACAGCCCGCAATTTAGAAAGAGTCAATTTGAAAAACCTCAGGTAAGAATTTTTTTTTTTAAAAGCATTTCCCAGATATGAAACTGACAGTCTGCAAAAAGAAAACATACTGATAAACCTGAATCATGGCAAATATAAGTACAAACATATATTTAGAACTTTATATATAAAATGCCAAACCATAGCTGAGAGTGTCTTAAGTGAATGAGACATACTTACCAAAAAACACCCACCCACATATAGCAGATAGCCAAACCAGTACTGAAACGAAAATCAGTAGAGGTAATGGTATATAAGAGTATATTGTCGATCTGAAAAGGGAGGTAGGAGATGAAGCTCTATGACCGATAACAGAGAACCTATGAAATAGATCCCTGTTAGGAAGACCATTGTATTCAATAGGTGATACTCCCTTCACATCCCTCTGACATTCACTGTACTCTGAGAGGAACCGGGCTTCAACATGCTGAGAAGCGCATATCAACGTAGAAATCTAGCACAAACTTACTTCACCACCTCCATAGGAGGCAAAGTTTGTAAAAACTGAATTATGGGTGTGGTGAGGGATGTATTTGTAGGCATTTTTAGGTTTGGGAAACTTTGCCCCTCCTGGTAGGATTGTATATCCCATACGTCACTAGCTCATGGACTCTTGCCAATTACATGAAAGAAATAACGTCTCAGCAGACATATTTAATGAAAACGATAACACCAAATTGAGCCAAGTACTCCTCAACTCCCCAGTGCCTGCAATACTGCCATACATAATCCCCCTTACAACACTAGGAGTAATGTATTAAATATCCCTGTTAGGGAAAAAGTGCCATATCTTTTCCTTAAAGCAGCTTAAGAAAATAAATTAGCACTTATCTCAAAATCTGCCTGGCAGCAAGGCAACTCACTAGGTTTGGAGAGGTCCTTTCCCTCACATGGACCAGTGGAAAATAATAATAAGGGCAGCAACTTTTATTTAAATATGAGGGAGGCGTAGTGAGAATTATGTCCCACAAGTTCCCTTTGCTTTAATGCCACCAATGCTCTACTGAAGAGACTGAAATGGACTACAGCTACACTCTGGAGTAAAAACAGCACATACTAGTACTGCAAATAAAATAATAAACTCTTAATTGTAGAATCTTTTTAGACACCTAACTTTACCACTTCCTTACACTAACGTAGGCAAAGAGAATGACTGGGGTTGGAGGGAAGGGAGGTGATATTTAACAGCTTTGCTGTGGTACTCTTTGCCGCCTCCTGCTGGGCAGGAGTGGTATTCCCAATAGTAATTAGATGATCCGTTGACTCATCGTGTCATTAGAAAGAAATAAAAACAGCTTTTCTTAAAGATACAGAGACATCTGTACTGAGAATTTTATTATTTCTAATTACAGTGTTTACAACTCAGTTTGACAAAAACAATGAACTTGTCATAAACAAAATAATAAAAAGACTCATTTTATTTAACTATTGAGTGATTTATATATAACTGTACATCTCACATGTTCCTAAAAGTATAGTTAAAATGCTCTAGATGTATTTAAAAAGACGCCATAAATAAGTGTATAATTATACTATGTGACATGAGCATTCTGAACCAGCAAATATTGTAGAGCTTGCAGCAGATAAGAGGTCAGTCCTATAACATTCTGTGCTTCGCTTCTACTGGGATTTACTTTTTACAAAAGAAAAAAATAACAAGTAAAAGTGTCCGGTCACGCCCCCTCTGTATAACTAGGTAGTGAGATGAAGTTTAAAGAGCACAGTTTGTGGGGTTGTCACATCAGCTACTGCCAGTTCTTGTCCATCAACGAGCCCAAGTTCTAGAAGAGAAAAATGTAATGAGTCTCACAGAGCCAGCAGACAATAATATATATATATATGTGATATGCTTTGTAACATTTTGTAGCTATTACCTATTAGAACTCGATTGGAGGGAGCACTGCAATAGCCCAAGCATATGGGTTTTTAAACCAAACCAAAAGTCTCAGGGATATTTCAGTCTCTGCATGAACAGTGACCTGTGTCTTGCACACTTAAAGGGACAGTCTAGTCCAAATTAAACTTTCATGATTCAGATAGGGCAGTCATTTTACACAACTTTCCAATTCACTTTTTGCATCAAATTTGCTTTATTCTCTTGGTATCCTTTTTTGAAAGCTAAACCTAGGTAAGCTCAATCAGATTTCTAAACCGTTGAAAACGTCTCTCTCAGTGCATTTTTACAATTTTTCACTCCCTGTTGAGTTATTTAAGAGCGCTGATTGGCTAAAATGTAAGTCTGTCAAAAGAACTGAGATAAGGGGCAGTCTGCAGTTTATTTTTATTATATTTGTGTCACATTATTTCCCTCAGTGCTAAACATTCTAATATTCAACCCCCTGATAGAACACAATATAAGGACCAGGTTAGTTCTAAACCTGACTCAATAAGACAGAATCGCTGTTTCACATTCCCTACAGCTGCTGTATTGGCACTTTGTGAATGAAGTTAACCTACCTGTAACCTATTGTTCTAGAATTATAAACATTCATTATGGTGCAACAGACATTTCATAATCAATGAAATAAAAGACGAGAGAGGTGCTGCACCAACATTTGGAATTTATGCTATGAGAAGGTTTAATCACCTTGTTTCGTTGGGTCTGGGAGGAACAAGGAAAGCAGTTTTGCGTACATAATAAAACTGTCCAAAGTTGGATTTAAACTGTATTGGATACAACTGAACTATATTCATTGAATTAAAAGGTGTCTTTTAAGGCCTTGAAAATGCCTTAAACTTCCTTATATCACCAAGCTTAGTTCAATGCATGACCTCTTGTTTTAGCAATTTAGGCACACATTAAGCAGCATCTAGAACCAGAAGTGTCATAATGGAACATGAAACCCCAAATTGTCTTTCATGATTCAGATAGAGAATACAATTTAAAAAAAGTTTCCAATTTATTTCTGTTATCAAGTTTACTTCGTTCTCTTGTTTTTTCTTTGTTGAAGAGATATCTAGATAAGTAGCGTGCACGTGTTTTGAACACTACATATTACACTTACTTAGGGGGCTTCTTTATATTTTAAGTTACTCAACACTAGTTGCTAAATAGATTTACTTTAATAACTAGATACTTGTAAACTACTATAGTCACCACATTCATGGCGCCAAGCCAGGGTGGTGAGGGGAAGAGGGTATAGTATAACTGCTGCACCTAATGCCGCAAACTGATATGGTTAAGTTACGATATTATCAAGCCAAACTGAGGAACCGCTCTTGTGTTCAGCTCACGGCCAGCTATACTAGGTATTATCTTTGCAATTTTGTAATCTGTAGATAACTACGGACTATACTTATGCACCAATACTTCCTATTGGGGCTGAGAGATCATATCGCTTTCATGTTTTCGAGCATAACGGCATTACGGCCTCCTTTAACTTTATATCAACATCAGTAGGCATTTTATTTTATTTATATGATTACAACATATAAGTAATATAGCGCAACGCATTAGCGGAAAATTAGTATCTGTATACACGTATTTATGTTTACATACGGTATTATATTACCGCTTACTTACTTAGTTTGATACTATCAAGTATTTATGTGTATTCATTCAATTCACAATGATTTTCCAACTAGTGTTGTAGTGTTTTTAATAAATGTGAGGGCAGCAAACTTTGTATCCTCTATTGCTTTATATAATAGATACAATAACTGTTGAATATCGCCATTTATACAATGCTAGGTGCAATATACAATATAATAGAAGATGTACTCACCTTTCAGAGTCTTGCTAAGATTGGACCTCGTCCTTTCTTCGATAGATGCGACCGTCTGTAACAAATAATGCCATTGGAATTCAGTTCCTGCGATAGTTACAATCATACTAATACAGATTTGGCACAACTCATTAATGCTGTGATATAATAAATCTCATTGAAAGGAAAAATAGTTTAATGATGAACATTTTCATTCCTTGAGGGTTATTTCTATGGACGTTTTACCGTATTTCTGCAAGCGTTTGTTTACACACAAGGATTAAACGTACCATGTCCGGGTCACAAGAATTGTAATGGGTCACTTTTTTGCACGCATCCTGAAGTCAGTATATATAGGTTTTTTCACACTTTTTGCTTTTTTTCTTTGGCACCCAGGTTTACTCTTCAACAAAGGTTGCCAAAAGAACAAAGCAAACTTGGCATTAAATTAAATAGGAACGTTGTTTAAAATTGCATGTTCTATATAAATCATGAAAGGTTTAAAGGGATAGTAA
The DNA here is from genome assembly GCF_027579735.1 of Bombina bombina. Classification (NCBI taxonomy): domain Eukaryota; kingdom Metazoa; phylum Chordata; class Amphibia; order Anura; family Bombinatoridae; genus Bombina; species Bombina bombina. The sequence goes on along the minus strand of NC_069505.1, from coordinate 243,392,119 downwards.
ACCCCAAAATTTTCTTTTATGGTTCAGATAAAACATACAATTTTAAACAACTTTCCATTTCAATTCTATCATCAAATTGTCTTCATTCTCTTGTTATTCATTGCTGAAGGGACAGCATTGCACTACTGACAGGAAGCTGAAAAACATAATTTATGTAAGTACTTACTTGATAAATTAATTTCTTTCATATTGGCAAGAGTCCATGAGCTAGTGACGTATGGGATATACAATCCTACCAGGAGGGGCAAAGTTTCCCAAAACTCAAAATGCCTATAAATACACCCCTCACCACACCCACAATTCAGTTTAACGAATAGCCAAGTAGTGGGGTGATAAAGAAAAGAGTAAAAAGCATCGACAAAGGAATTTGGAAATAATTGCGCTTTATACAAAAAAATCATAACCACCATAAAAAGGGTGGGCCTCATTGTCAGGGTTTTTTCTCTGCTCCGTTTGCCATGTGCTGCTGGCAGCCATTTTACTCACCTCTTTTGCTGACTCTGGTGCATACTGTGTGATGCTGCTCATTCCTGCACTTCCTTTTATGACCAGACTGGTGTACATCATCAGTGTGAGACAGGATGCAGTCAGAATTGTAATGTCATCACTTATTATTTAAAGGGCCTCTGTTCAGTATGGTTTGCCCTTGCGTTGTCTCAAACCTGTTTGTGAGAGCTCCTGTGTATTACCTGGCTGTCTGACGTCCCTCCTGGTTCCTGATCCCTGGCTTGTTCCTGACTCTGCTGTTCTCCTTGTTCCTGATTCCGGCTCGTCTGACTATTCGCTTTGGTTCCTTACTCGGCTCGTCTGACTACCAGCTCTGGTTTTGATACCTGGCTTGTTATTTGTCTTGTGGACTTTTTATTATTTTTTGCTATTAATAAAGGTGTGATTATTTTTGCACTTCTCGTCTCAGTCTGATTCCTGGCACCCTGACACTCAAGGACTCTTGCCAATAGGAAAGAAATGAATTTATCAGGTAAGTTCTTACATAAATTATGTTTTCGTTCATGTAATTGGCAAGATGTGGAACTCCACGCAAGAGTCACTAGAGAGATAGGGATAAAATAAAAACAACCATTTTTCGCTGATAAAAAAGGAAATTTATGCTTACCTGATAAATTTATTTCTTCTACGATATGACGAGTCCACGGATTTAATCCTTACTTGTGGGATATTAACCTCCTGCTAACAGGAAGTGGCAAAGAGCACCACAGCAGAGCTGTATATATAGCTCCTCCCTTCCCTCCACCTCCAGTCATTCGACCGAAGTTAGGAAGAGAAAGGAAAAGCCAAAAGGTGCAGAGGTGACTGAAGTTTAACAAAAATATAATATATACCTGTCTTAAAAATGACAGGGTGGGCTGTGGACTCGTCATATCATAGAAGAAATAAATTGATCAGGTAAGCATAAATTTCCTTTTCTTCTAGAAGATATGACGAATCCACGGATTTCATCCTTACTTGTGGGATACAATACCAAAGCTACAGGACACGGAAGAAAGGGAGGGACAAGACAGGAACCTAAACGGAAGGCACCACTGCTTGAAGAACCTTTCTCCCAAAACCAGCCCCAGAAGAAGCAAAAGTATCAAATTTGTAAAATTTGGAAAAAGTGTGAAGAGACGACCAAGTTGCAGCCTTGCAAATCTGTTCAACAGAAGCATCATTTTTAAATGCCCATGAGGAAGCCACAGCCCTAGTAGAATGAGCCATAATTCTTTCAGGAGGCTGCTGTCCAGCAGTCTCATACGCTAGACGGATGATACTCTTCAGCCAAAAAGAAAAGGAGGTAGCCGTAGCCTTCTGACCCCTACGCTTTCCAGAAAAGACAATGAATAATGAAGATGATTGATCCTTAGTCGCCAGCAAGTAAAACTTCAGGGTATGGACCACGTCCAAGTTATGCAACATACACTCCTTCTTAGAAGAAGGGTTAGGACATAATGAAGGAACCACAATTTCCCGATTAATATTCTTATTAGAAACAACCTTGGGAAGAAAACCAGGTTTGGTACGTAAAACCACCTTATCAGAATGGAAAATAAGATAAGGCGAATCACATTGTAGTGCTGAAAGCTCCGAAACTCTACGAGTTAGAAGAAATAGCAACCAAAAATAAAACTTTCCAAGATAACAACTTAATATCTATGGAATGCATGGGTTCAAACGGAACCCCTTGAAGAACATTAAGAACTAAATTCAAACTCCAGGGTGGAGCAATTGGTCTAAACACAGGCTTAATTCTGGTTAGAGCCTGACAAAAAGACTGAACGTCTGGAACATCTGCCAAATGTTTGTGTAGCAAAATTGACAAAGCAGAGATTTTTTCCTTTTAAGGAACTCGCTGATAACCCTTTCTCCAATCCTTCTTGGAGAAAGGACAAAATCCTAGGAATCTTAACTCTACTCCATGAGTAACCCTTGGATTCACACCAACCAAGATATTTACACCATATCTTATGATAGATCTTTCTGGTGACAGGCTTACGTGCTTGAATCAAAGTATCAATGACCGAATCAGAGAACCCCCGCTTAGATAAGATAAAGCGTTCAATCTTCAAGCAGTCAGTTGCAGAGAAACTAGATTTGGTTGTTGGAAGGGTCCCTGAATGAGAAGGTCCTGCCTCAATGGAAGCTTCCACGGCGGTAGAGAGGACATGTCCAATAGATCGGCATACCACGTCCAGGCGCGATTAGAATTACTGAAGCCCTCTCCTGTTTGATCCGAGCAATCACCCGGGGCAGGAGAGCAAACGGTGGAAACACATAAGCTAGATTGAACGACCAAGGCACTGCCCAAGGCATCTATCAGATCGGCCTGAGGATCCCTTGACCTGGATCCCTATCTTGGAAGTTTGGCATTAGATCCAACTCCGGTCTGCCCCATCTCCGGATGGAGAAACGTCTGTCTGCTTAAAAAGTCTGCTTCCCAGTTGTCCACTCCTGGGATGTAGATTGCTGATGGATAACAAGAGTGGGCCTCCGCCCACCAAATAATCTTGGATACTTCTGTCATCGCTAAGGAACTCCTTGTTCCTCCCTGATGGTTGATGTAAGCCACAGTCGTGATGTTGTCTGACTGAAAGCGAATGAATTTGGCCGAAGCCAACTGAGGCCACGCCTGAAGCGCATTGAATATTGCCCTCAATTCCAGAATATTGATTGGAAGAATTGACTCCGACTGAGTCCACACACCCTGAGCCTTCAAGGAATTCCAGACCGCACCCCAACCTAGAAGGCTGGCGTCCGTCGTCACTATTACCCATGAGGGTCTGTGGAAGCATGTCCCTTAGGACAGATGATCCTGAGACAACCACCAAAGAAGAGAGTCTCTTGTCTCCTGATACAGATCTATCTGAGGAGACAAATTTGCATAATCTCCATTCCACTGTCTGAGTATGCTCAGCTGTAGTGGTCTGAGATGATGTCCATTGCCGCCACCATCAATCCAATTACCTCCATGCACTGGGCCACTGATGGCCGAGGATTGGACTGAAGGGCTCGGCATGTATTCAGAATCTCTAACTTTCTGACCTCTGTCAAGAAAATCTTCATGGATATGGAATCTATTAGAGTTCCCAGGAAGGGAACCTTTGTCTGTGGAATTAATGAACTCTTTTCCAGATTCACCTTCCACCCATGAGTCCTCAGAAAGGACAGAACCATGTCTGTATGAGACTTTGTCAGATGGTAGGACGACGCCTGGATCAGAATATCGTCCAAATAAGGCGCCACTGCAATATCCTGCGGCCTGAGAACCGCTAGAAGGGACCCTAGAACCTTCGTGAAGATCCTGGGTGCTATGGCCAACCCGAAGGGAAGAGCCATGAACTGAAAATGTTTGTCCAGGTAAGCAAACCTTAGGAACTGGTGATGATCCCTGTGGATAGAAATATGAAGGTATGCATCCTTCAAGTCCACGGTAGTCATATATTCACCCTCCTGGATCCATGGCAGAATTGTTTGAAGAGTCTCCATCTTGAAGGATGGGACTCTGAGAAACTTGTTTAGACTTTTTAGATGTAAAATAGGTCGAAACGTGCCCTCTTTTTTGGGGACCACGAAAAGGTTGGAGTAAAACCCCTGCCCTTGTTCCAGTATTGGAACGGGACGAATTACTCCCATAGTAGAGAGGTCTTTTACACAACGTAAGAACGCCTCTCTTTTTATCTGGTCTACAGACAATCGTGAAAGTAGAAACCTCCCCCTTGGGAGAGAACTTTTGAATTCCAGTTGATACCCTTGGGACACGATTTCCAGTGTCCAGGGGTCCTGAACATCTCTTACAAAAGCCTGAGTAAAGAAAGAAAGTCTGCCCCCTACTAGATCCGGTCCCGGATCGGGGGCCGCCCCTTCATGCTGTCTTGGTAGCAGCAGCGGGCTTCTTGGTTTGTTTACCCTTGTTCCAAGTCTGGTTGGGTCTCCAGACGGATTTGGCCTGAGCAAAATTCCCTTCCTGCTTGGCGGAGGAAGAGGAAGAAGAAGGGACTCCTTTAAAGTTCTGAAAGGAACGAAAATGATTTTGCTTACCCCTCAGTTTAGCCGTTCTATCCTGAGGTAGGAGATGACCCTTACCTCCCGTAATGTCAGAAATGATCTCATTCAAGTTAGGCCCGAATAGGGTTTTCCCCTTGAAAGGAATAGCCAAAAGCTTTGACTTAGATGACACATCAGCAGACCAAGATTTTAACCATAACGCTCTACACGCTAAAATAGCAAATCCTGCATTCTTAGCTGCCAGCTTGGCAATCTGAAAGGTGGCGTCTGTAATAAAAGAATTAGCCAGCTTAAGAGCCTTAATTCTATCTAAAATATCCTCTAAAGGAGTCTCCGTCTTAAGGGACTATTCTAAGGCCTCAAACCAGAAGGCCGCCGCAGTGGTAACTGGTACAATGCAGGCCGTTGGTTGTAAGAGGAAACCCTGATGAATAAACAATTTCTTTAGAAGACCCTCCAATTTCTTATACATAGGGTCGTTGAAAGCACAGCTGTCCTCAATAGGAATAGTTGTACGCTTAGCCAGGGTAGATATAGCTCCTTCCCCCTTAGGGACTGTTTGCCAAGAGTCCGGAACAGTGTCAGATATAGGATACATATTCTTGAAATTAGGAGAAGGTGAAAACGGGATACCCGGTCTGTCCCATTCCCTCAATAATCTCAGAGATTCTCTTAGGAACCGGAAAAAAGTCAGTGTAAGCAGGTACCTCTAAGTATTTGTCCATCTTACACAATTTCTCTGGTGGTACCACAATAGGGTCACAGTCATCCAGAGTCGCTAAAACCTCCCTAAGTAAAAGACGGAGGTGCTCAAGCTTAAATTTAAAGGACATGACGTCCGAGTCCGTCTGAGGTAACGCACTTCCCGAATCGGAAAGTTCCCCCTCAGACAGAAGTTTCCTGACCCCCAATTCAGATCCCTGTGAGGGTACATCGGAAATAGCTAACAACGCATCAGAGGGCTCAGCATTCACATTGACCTCTGTCCTACTGCGTTTACCCTGTAACACTGGCAACTTAGATAATACATCTGTAAGGGTAGTTGACACAACTGCAGCCATAACTAGACGCGGTTGAAGAACCAGGCGTCGCTTGGGTGGGGGTTAAAGGTTGACACGCTTGGGGAGAAGTTAGCGGTATACCCTGATTCTCCTCAGACTGAGAATCTTCTTTAGACACATTTTCTTTACATAAAATTTGTGCTTTACATTGTAAGGCCCTCTCAGTACACGAGGGACAAAAAGTCATAGGGGGTTCCACAGTGGCATCTAAACACATAGAGCAAGGAGTTTCCTCCTCAGTGTCAGACATGTTAAACAGACTAGCAATATTAATAATATTCGTACTTTGCTTAAAATATTGAGCTCTGAATTCAAATTGAATGCGAAAAAATTATTTTTCTGAAAACTGCAAAAACGTTTTTGGACCAGAAAAAAACTATTTTAAAGTGCCCAAAATACTCCCTTAGTATTGCATACACTTGCTTAGATATGCAAAAAGACAATATATATCAATTATAACAGGATTTTATTTATTATTTAAATATGGCCCCTGCACCACCCTGCCCCCGGAATGTACTTGTTGTAGCTGATAAGCGTGAAAGGACCTTTCGATAGTTTTGTAGACAACTTAGGCCCCACCAGAGCCCCAGCCTCTACTTGCTATGCGATCCGGATGAAAACTGCACGTCTCAGCGCGCAAAATTAGGCCCCACCCACCGTGGGCGGTACTCTAATCCTGACTAAGGCCCGCATGGGTTGCAAGTACAAACAACAAGATGAATGTAATAAAAAAATATATGCCATGTGCCCTCTTGTATATGCAGACAACATCGTAACACTACAGTCCTGCATCCAGTAATAAAGTTAACAGCCCTCAAGCAAACCGCAACTCGTCCAGCTTAAAATAAGCCTCAAAGGTCTTTACATACTTTTGGCAAATAAAATAAAGGGATTTCAGGTACACCATTTCTTTTCATATAGTGCATACTGCTTACCCTTCCCCATATAGGGGACAATGTCAGCCTGTTGTGATGCATCAAGTCTCCCCAGAAACAAAAGACTGCACATACCTCAATGCTGCTTGTAGCAAGACACCGTTCTCCACACTGAAGATTTTCTCACACTACCTTCAGCTGTGTTGTGGGAACCATCATGGATCTTAGATAATGTTCGCTAAGATCATCAACATCAGGGCAGAAAATAAGATGTCTCCACTCCTCTTGGGAGGCAATAGACTGACAATTTCCCCCTGAGAAAAATAGTACTCACTGGCACCATTTTAAAAATAAAAAAACTTCTTGATTGAAGAATCTAAACTAACACCTCACTTTACCTCTTCCTATTACCAACACAGGCAAAGAGAATGACTGGGGGTGGAGGGAAGGGAGGAGCTATATATACAGGTCTGTTGTGGTACTCTTTGCCACTTCCCACAAGTAAGGATGAAATCCGTGGACTCGTCATATCTTGTAGAAGAAATTAATCCACAACCCAAAATATAAGTTTATTCTCATAAATGAAAGGAAAAACTTAAAACATAAGCAGAAGAATCAAACTGAAACAGCTGTCTGAAGAACATTTCTACCAAAAACTGCTTCCGAAGGAGCAAATACATCAAAACGGAAGAATTTAGTAAATGTATGCAAAGACCACCAAGTTGCTGCTTTGCAAATCTGATCAACTGAAGCTTCATTCTTAAAAGCCCATGAAGTGGAGACTGATCTAGTAGAATGAGCTGTAATTCTCTGAGGCAGGGCTTGACCCGACTCCAACTAAGCCTGATGAATCAAAAGCTTTAACCAAGATGCCAAGGAAATGGTAGAAGCCTTCTGACCTTTCCTAGAAGCAGAAAAGATAACAAATAGACTAGAAGTCTTCTTGAAATCTTTAGTAGCTTCAACATAATATTTCAAAGCTCTTACCACATCCAAAGAATGTAAGGATCTCTCCAAAGAATTCTTAGGATTAGGACACAAGGAAGGGACAACAATTTCTCTATTAATGTTGTTAGAATTCACAACCTTAGGTAAGAATTTAAATGAAGTCCACAATACCACCTTATCCTGATGAAAAACAAGAAAAGGAGATTCACAAGAAAAGGAGATTCACAAGAAAGAACAGATAATTCAGAAACTCTTCTAGCAGAAGAGATGGCCAAAAGGAACAACACTTTCCAAGAAAGTAGTTTAATGTCCAAAGAATGCATAGGCTCAAAGGAGGAGCCTGTAAAGCCTTCAAAACCAAATTAAGACTCCAAGGAAGAGAGATTGATTTAATGACAGGCTTGATACGAACCAAAGCCTGTACAAAACAGTGAATATCAGGAAGCTTAGCAATCTTTCTGTGAAATAAAACAGAAAGAGCAAAGATTTGTCCCTTCAAGGAACTTGCAGACAAACCCTTATCCAAACCATCCTGAAGAAACTGTAAAATTTTAGGAATTCTGAAATAATGCCAAGAGAATTTATGAGAAGAACACCATGAAATATGTCTTCCAAACTCGATAATGTCAGAGAAACCTCTATGACTAAGCATTAAGCATTCAATTTCCATACCTTCAAATTTAATGATTTGAGATCCTGATGGAAAAACGGACCTTGAGACAGAAGGTCCAGCCTTAATGGAAGTGGCCAAGCTTGGCAACTGGACATCCGAACAAGATCCGCATACCAAAACCTGTGAGGCCATGCTGGAGCCACCAGCAACACAAACAATTGCTCCATGATGATTTTGGAGATCACTCTTGGAAGAACTAGAGGCGGAAAAATATAAGCAGGTTGATAACACCAAGGAAGTGTCCACTGCTTCCGTCTGAGGATCCCTGGACAGATACCTGGGAAGTTTCTCGTTTAGATGAGATCCATCAGATCTATTTCTGGAAGACCCCACATCTGAACAACTTGAGAAAACACATCTGGATGGAGGGACCACTCCCCCGGATGTAAAGTCTGATGGCTGAGATAGTCCGCCTCCCAATTGTCTATACCTGGTATATGAACAGCAGAAATTAGACAGGAGCTGGATTCCACCCAAGCAAGTATCCAAGATACTTCTTTCATAGCTTGGAGACTGTGAGTCCCACCCTGATGATTGACATATGCCACAGTTGTGATATTGTCTGTCTGAAAACAAATAAACGGTTCTCTCTTCAACAGAGGCCAAATCTGAAGAGCCCTGAAAATCGCACGGAGTTCCAAAATATTGATAGGTAATCTCGCCTCTTGAGATTTCCAAACCCCTTGTGCTGTCAGAGATCCCCAAACAGCTACCCAACCTGAAAGACTTGCATCTGTTGTAATCACAGTCCAGGTTGAACGAACAAAAGAGGCCCCTAGAACTATACGATGATGATCTAACCACACCAAGTCAGAGATAGTCGAACATTGGGATTTAAGGATATTGATTGTGATATCCTTGTATAATCCCTGTACCATTGGTTCAGCATACAAAGCTGGAGAGGTCTCATATGAAAACGAGAAAAGGGGATCGCGTCCGATGCTGCAGTCATGAGACCTAAAACTTCCATGCACATAGCTACTGAAGGGAATGACTGAGACTGAAGGTTCCGACAGGCTGAAACCAATGTTAAATGTCTCTTGTCTGTTAGAGACAGATTCATGGACACTAAATCTATCTGGAAACCTAAAAAGGTGACCTTTGTCTGAGGAATCAAAGAACTTTTTGGTAAATTGATCATCCAACCATGTTTTCGAAGAAACAACACTAGTTGATTTGTGTGAGATTCTGCAGAATGTAAAGACTGAGCTAGTACCAAGATCGTCCAAATAAGGAAAAAACGCAATACCCCGCTCTCTGAATACAGAGAGTAGGGCACAGAGAACCACTGAAAAAATTCTTGAAGCTGTCGCCAGGCCAAAAGGAAGAGCGACAAATTGGTAATGCGTATCTATAAAAGAGAATCTCAGAAACTGATAATGATCTGGATGAATCGGAATATGAAGATATGCATCCTGTAAGTCTTTTGTGGACATATAATGAAAAGGCAGAATAGTCCGTATAGTCACCATCTTGAAAGTAGGTACTTTTACATAACGATTCTGAATGAATTGTCTTTCTTTGGGACAATGAATAGATTCGAATAAAACCCCAGACCCTGTTCCTGAAATGGAACCGGCATGATTACCCCTGAAAACTCCAGTTCTGAAACACACTTCAGGAAAGCCTGAGCCTTCACCAGATTTGCTGGTATGCGTGAGAGAAACAATCTTCTCACAGGTCTTACTCTGAATCCTATTCGATACCCCTTAGAGACAATACTCAGAATCCATTGATTTCGGACAGAATTTGTCCAAACATCCTTGGAAAACCTTAATCTGCCCCCTACCAGCTGAGCTGGAATGAATGGTTTCTTAAAAGGCTTGGATTTATTCCAAACTGAAGAAGGTTTCCAATTGGAAACAGATTCCTTGGGGGAAGGATTAGGTTTCTGTTCCTTAATTTGTCGAAAGGAACGAAAGCGGTTAGAAGCTTTAGATTTACCCTTAGGTCTTTTATCCTGAGGCAAAAAAACTCCCTTCCTCCCAGTGACAGTTGAAATAATCGAATCCAACTGAGAACCAAATAATTTATTACCTTGGAAAGAAAGAGATAGCAATCTAGACTTAGAAGTCATGTCAGCATTCCAAGATTTAAGCAACAAAGCTCTTCTAGCTAAAATAGCTAAAGACATAGATTTAACATCAATTTTTATGATATCAAAAATGGCATAACAAATAAAATGATTAGCATGTTGAAGCAAGCGAACAATGCTAGACAAATCAGAATCCAATTCTTGTTGCGCTAAATGTTCCAACCAAAAAGTTGATGCAGCTGTAACATCAGCCAAAAAATTGCAGGCCTGAGAAGATGACCAGAATATAAATAGGCTTTTCTTAGATAAGATTCAAGTTTCCTATCTAAAGGATCTTTAAAAGAAGTACTATCTACCATAGGCATAGTAGTATGTTTAGCAAGAGTAGAGATAGCCCCATCAACTTTGGGGATCTTTTCCCAAAACTCCAATGTAACTGCTGGCAAAGGATACAATTTTTTAAACCTTGAAGAAGGAATAAAAATATGTACCAGGACTATTCCATTCCTTAGAAATCATATCAGAAATAGCATCAGGAACTGGAAAAACTTCTGGAGTAACCACATGAGGTTTACAAACAGAATTTAAACGTTTACTAGTTTTAATATCAAGAGGACTAGTTTCCTCAATTTCCAATGTAATCAACACTTCTTTTAACAAAGAATGAATGTACTCTTTTTTAAATAAATAAGTAGATTTGTCAGTGTCAATATCTGAGGAAGGATCTTCTGAATCAGATAGATCCTTATCAGAGGAGGATAATTCAGTATGTTGTCGGTCATTTGAAATTTCATCAATTTTATGAAAAGTTTTAAAAGACCTTTAAGTTTATTAGAAGGCGGGATGGCAGACAGAGCCTTCTGAATAGAATCAGCAATAAAATCTTTTAAATTCACAGGTATATCTTGTGCATTAGATGTTGAAGGAACAACAACAGGCAAAGCACTATTACTGATAGATACATTCTCTGCATGTAAAAGCTTATCATAACAACTATTACAAACCACAGCTGGATAAATAATCTCTACAAGTTTACAACAAATGCACTTAGCTTTGGTAGAACTGTTATCAGACAGCAGGGTTTCATCAGTGATTTCTAAATCAGGATCAGATTGAGACATCTTGCAAATGTAAGAGAAAAAACAACCAACATGTAAAGCAAAATTATCAATTTCCTTATATGGCAGTTTCAGGAATGGGAAAAAAAATGCAAATAGCATAGCCCTCTGATAGAGAAAAAAGGCAAGAGGCATATAGGAATGGGATTTAAATAATGAAATATTTGGCGCCAAGTATGACGCACAACACAACAACAACATCCGGAAATGACACACTTGCGTCACTGAAGGCGCAACCTTGTGAAAGGACTCGGCGTTGACTAAGACGCCATAAATTATAAATTTGCGTCATCGAACATAACTGCGCCAAAGAAACTCGCACCAAAAATGACGCAATATATTTTAGCATTTTGCGTCTTTGCGAGCCTAATTCTGCCCGCAAATTTAAAATGACAGTCAATTGAAAAAAGACTATACCCCAGGTAAGAAATACATTTTATCCTAAAAATGCATTTCCCAGATATGAAACTGACAGTCTGCAAAAGGAAATAAACTGAAACCTGAATCATGGCAAATATAAGTACAATACATATATTTAGAACTTTATATAAATACTTAAAGTGCCAAACCATAGCTGAGAGTGTCTTAACCCCTTAATGACCAGACCATTTTTCAATTTTCTTACCCTTAAGGACAAGGGCTATTTTTACATTTCTGCAGTGTTTGTGTTTAGCTGTAATTTTCCTCTTACTCATTTACTGTACCCACACATATTATATACAGTTTTTCTCGCCATTAAATGGACTTTCTAAATATACCATTATTTTCATCATATCTTATAATTTACTATAATTTTTTTTATAAAATATGAGAAAAAAAATGGAAAAAAAACACACTTTTTCTAACTTTGACCCCCACAATCTGTTACACATCTACAACCACCAAAAAACACCCATGCTAAATAGTTTCTAAATTTTGTCCTGAGTTTAGAAATACCCAATGTTTACATGTTCTTTGTTTGTTTTTTAAAAAATTAGCGCTAGCTACATTGGAACCCTGATATCTGTCAGGAATACCTGAATATCCCTTGACATGTATATATTTTTTTTTAGAAGACAACAAAGTATTGATCTAGGCCCATTTTGGTATATTTCATGCCACCATTTCACCGCCAAATGCGATCAAATAAAAAAATTTTTTTCACTTTTTCACACATTTTGTCACAAACTTTAGGTTTCCCACTGAAATTATTTACAAACAGCTTCTGCAATTTGGCACAAATGGTTGTAAATGCTTCTCTGGGATCCCCTTTTTTCAGAAATAGCAGACTTATATGGCTTTGGGGTTGCTTTTTGGTAATTAGATGGCCGCTAAATTCCACTTGTTTTATGCCCAGCAGTGAAGGGGTTAATTAGGGAGCATGTAGAGAGCTTGTAGGGTTAATTTTAGCTTTAGTGTAGTAGACAACCCCAAGTATTGATCTAGGCCCATTTTGGTATATTTCATGCAACCATTTCACCGCCAAATGCGAGCAAATAAAAAAAAACTTTAAATTTTTCACAATTTTAGGTTTCTCACTGAAATTATTTACAAACAGCTTGTGCAATTATGGCACAAATTGTTGTAAAAGCTTCTCTGGGATCCCCTTGGTTCAGAAATAGCAGACTTATATGGCTTTGGCTTTTTGGTAATTAGAAGGCAGCTAAATGCTGCTGCGCACCACACGTGAATTATGCCCAGCAGTGAAGGAGTTAATTAGGTAGCTTGTAGGGCGCTGGCAGGGTTAATTTTAGCTTTAGTGTAGAGATCAGCCTCCCACCTGACACATCCCACCCCCTGATCCCTCCCAAACAGCTCTTTCCTCCCCCACCCCACAATTGTCCCGCCATCTTAAGTACTGGCAGAAAGTCTAAATAAAAGGAGTTTTTTTTATTTTATTTTTTAAAAATATTTATTCAGCTGTGATGGACCCCTGCCTTAGCCCCCAACCTCCCTGATCCCCCACAAAACAGCTCTATAACCCTCCCTGCTACATAAGTGCCGCCATCTTGGGTACTGGCAGCTGTCTGCCAGTACCCAGTTTGCCCCCAAAAACAGTATTTTTGTTTTTATTTAGACCTTCAAACTTTTCTGTAGTGTAGCAGCCCCCCCCTCCCAGATCCTTTTACATTTATTTTTTTTTAAACTTTTTTTTAAAAAACTTTTTTTCATTGGTGTCAGTGGCTAATGCACACGCGCGCGCGACCCCGCAGGCCCCCCCGCACCCGGCGTGCACATTGCACTTACAGGAACCGGATGCCGGGTAGCGATGGGCCACCTCCCTGCTACGCTCCCACCCACCCACCAACGAAGTAACGAACGGCACCATCGCTACCGGTGCAGAGAGGGCCACAGAGTGGCTCTCTCTGCATCGGAGGCTTGTAAAAAGTTATTGCAGGATGCCTCCATATCGAGGCATCACTGCAATACCCTGAGAGCTGCTGGAAGCGATTGCAATCGCTTCCAGCACTCTGTTAGACAAATGACGTAACAGGTACGTCTATTGTCATTAACTGTTAGTTTTTGCATGACGTACCTGGTACGTCAGTTGTCATTAAGGGGTTAAGTAAATGAAAACATACTTACCAAAATACACCCATCCACATATAGCAGATAGCCAAACCAGTACTGAAATGGTTATCAGTAGAGGTAATGGTATATGAGAGTATATCGTTGATCTGAAAAGGGAGGTAGGAGATGAATCTCTACGACCGATAACAGAGAACCTATGAAATAGATCTCCCATGAGGAAAACCATTGTTTTCAATAGGTGATACTCCCTTCACATCCCTCTGACATTCACTGTCCACTGAGAGGAATTAGGCTTCAAAATGCTGAGAAGCGCATATCAACGTAGAAATCTTAGCACAAACTTACTTCACCACCTCCATAGGAGGCAAAGTTTGTAAAACTGAATTGTGGGTGTGGTGAGGGGTGTATTTATAGGCATTTTGAGGTTTGGGAAACTTTGCCCCTCCTGGTAGGATTGTATATCCCATACGTCACTAGCTCATGGACTCTTGCTAATTACATGAAAGAAATATCTATGTAGCCAATCACAAGAGACAAATGTGTGCAGGCACCAATTAGCAGCAGCTCCCACTAGTGTATGATATGTGCATATTCATTTTTTAACAAGGGATACTAAGAGAACGAAGCACATTTGAAAATAGAAGTGAATTTAAAAGCGTCTTAAAATGACATGCTCTATCTGAGTCATGCAAGTTTAATTTTGACTTTCCTATCCCTTTATGTTTGACTTTATGTCACAGAGGCCTTTGACTTCGTAAGAGTAATAAAAAACAGACTTTTATTAAATATCTTTAAAAGGACACTCAAGTCAAAATTTAATTTAATAAATCAGAGAGAGCAGCAATGTTAAACAACTTTCCAATTTACTTCTATTAACAAAATGTGCACAGTCTGAGTCAATGACTCCTACTGAGCATGTGCAAGAATTCACAGAATAAACATTTATGCATTTGTGATTGGCTGATGGCTGTCACATGATATAAGAGGAGTAGAATTAGACATAACTGAAATCTTTCAGAAAAAACAGATAATTTATGCTTACCTGATAAATTTCTTTCCGGATATAGTGAGTCCACAGAATCATCAATTACTAGTGGGAATATCACTCCTGGCCAGCAGGAGGAGACAAAGAGCACCACAGCAAAGCTGCTATATATGTCACTTCCCTTATCCATAATCCCCAGTCATTCGGCCGAAATATGGAAAAAGAAGATAACACAAAAGTGTAGAGGTGCCTGAGGTTTTAGAAAAATAAAGGGTGGGCCGTGGACTCACCATATCCGGAAATAAATACATTTATCAGGTAAGCATAAATTATGTTTTCTTTCCTAAGATATGGTGAGTCCACAGAATCATCAATTACTAGTGGGAATCAATACCCAAGCTAGTGGACACATGATAAGGGAGTGACAAGACAGGGAACCTAAACGGAAGGCACCACTGCCTGAAGAACCCTTCTCCCAAAAGAAGCCTCAGCCGAGGCAAAAGTATCAAATTTATAAAACTTTGGCAGAGAAGACCAAGTTGCAGCCTTGCAAATCTGTTCCACAGAAGCTTAATTTTTAAATGACCAGGAAGAAGAAACAGCCCTTGTGGAATGAGCAGTGATTCTCTCAGAAAGTTGCTGCCCACCACTCTCATAGGCCAAACGAATAATACTCCTTAGCGAAAGAGAAGTAGCGTAGCTTTCTGATCCTTGCGCTTCCCAGAAAAATAAACAAAGCAAGCAGAAGACTGACGAAAGTCCTTAGTCACCTGAAGATAAAACTTCAAAGCACGCACATTATCTAGGTTGTGCAACAAACGCTCCTTAGGAGAAGAAGGCTTAGGACACAAAGAAGGAACCACAATCTCCTGATTAATATTCTTGTTTAAAACAACCTTAGGTAGGAAACCTAATTTAGTACGTAGGACCACCTTATCAGAATGAAAAATAAGATAAGGAGAATTAAACTGCAGAGCCGAGAGTTCCGAAACTGTCCGAGCAGAAGAAACAACAACAATAAACAAAACCTTCCAAGATAACATCTTGATATCTAAGGAAGGCATAGGTTCAAACAGAGCCCACTGTAAAACTCTAAGAACAAGGTTAAGACTCCAGCCAGGAGTAACGGACTTAAACACAGGCCTGATCCTAACCAAGGCCTGACAAAAGGATTGCACATCTGGCGCATACGCCAAATGCTTATGCAATAAAATAGACAACGCAGAAATCTGACCTTTCAGAGTACTAGCTGATAAACCCTTCTCCAGACCCTCCTGGAAAAAAAGACAAAATCCTAGGAATCCTGAATCTACTCCAAGAGTAGCCTCTGGATTCACACCAATTCAGATATTTACGCCATATCTTATAGAAAATCTTTCTTGTCACAGGCTTACGAGCCTGAATCATGGTCTCAATGACTGACTCTGAAAAGCCACGCTTAGATAAAATCAAGCATTCAATCTCCAAGCAGTCAGCTTCAGAGAAACAACATTTGGATAAAGAAAAGGACCCTGAAGTAGAAGGTCCTTCCTCATAGGGAGTCTCCACGGAGGTAGAGACGACATTTCCACTAGTTCTGCATACCAGATCTTGCGAGTCAACGCCGGCGCTATGAGAATCACCGACACCCTCTCCTGCTTGATCCGAGCAATGACTCTTGGCAGGAGAGCGAATGGAGGAAATATGTAAGCTAGATTAAAATTCCAAGGGACCGCCAGAGCATCTATCAAGAAAGCATGTGGATCCCTTGACCTTGAGCCGTACCTCAAAAGATTGGCATTCTGCTAAAAGTGCTTGTCTAGAAAAGCAAATCTCAGAAACTTGAGATGATCCCTGTGGATAGGAACATGAAGGTACACATATTTTAGGTCTATGATTTTCATGAACTGACCCTCTTGAACCAAAGGAAGAATGGAATGTATAGTCTCCATCTTGAAGGACGGTACTCTGAGGAACTTGTCTAAACACTTTAGGTCTAAAATAGGTCTGAAAGTCCCCTCTTTCTTGGGAACCACAAACAGATTTGAATAAAATCCCAGACCCTGTTCCTGCGGAGGAACTGGAACTATAACTCCCAGGGAAAAAAGATCCTTGATACAATTTAAGAATGCCTCTCCCTTTATCTGGTCTACAGATAATTTTGAGAGAAGAAACCTGCCTCTGGGAGGAAACATCATGAATTCTATCTTGTACCCCTGAGATACAATTTCCACGTCCCACAGGTCTGGGACATCTCGTATCCAAGCCTGAGCAAATTGAGAAAGCCTGCCCCCTACTAGATCCGTTCCTGGTTATGGGGCCGACCCTTCATGCTGACTTGGGAGTCAGCCGGAGGTTTCTTAGACTGTATCCCCTTGTTCCAAGACTGACCAGACCTCCAGGAAGACTTGGATAGTTCCGGCTTGGAAGAGGAAGCGGAGGGTTTACCTCTAAAGTTACGAAAAAAACGAAAATTACACTGACGCCTTTTTCTGCTTATTATTCTTATCCTGAGGAAGAAAAATCCCTTTCCCCCTGTGATATCTGAAATAATTTCAGCCAAACTAGCTCTTACCCTTGTAGGGAATAGCTAATAACTTATATTTAGAAGAAACATCCGCAGACCAGGATTTTAACCAAAGGTCTCTGCGAGCTAGGACCGCAAAACCAGACATTTTTGCTCCTAGTTTAATGACCTGTAAGGAAGCATCCGTCATAAAGGAATTGGCTAATTTAAGAGCCTTAATCCTGTCCTGGATCTCCTCAAGAGGAGTATCTGTCTGAATAGAATCAGACAAGGCATCAAACCAGTAAGGTGCAACGCTGGTAAAAGTAGCAATACACACCGCAGGCTGCCATTGAAGGCCTTGGTGAACATACATTATCTTTAATAATGCCTCCAATTTCTTATCCACTGGATCCTTAAAGGAACAACTATCCTCTATGGAAATAGTGGTCCTCTTAGCAAAAGTGGAAATAGCTCCTTCCACCTTAGGAACCGTTTGCCCCGACTCCTTAATAGAGTCAACTATAGGAAACATTTTCTTAAAAATAGGAGATGGAGAAAAAGGAATACCAGGTCTCTCCCACTCCCATGCAATAATCTCAGAAGCACGGTCTGGAACAGGAAATACCTCCACCACAGAGGGAACATCAAAATACTTAATTAGCTTACTAGAATTCTTAAGGTTAACAACAATAGTAGTATCGGAATCATCCAAGGTAGCCGAAACCTCCTTAAGTTACAAGCGGAGGTGTTCCAGCTTAAATCTGAAGGACAACTTCAGCATCAGCAGAAGGAATTATACCGCCTGAATCCGAGATTTCACCCTCAAATGCAGCCAAAGAATCTTCATCCTCAGACTTCTGAGAGGAAATACTTTGATTAGCCACTTCAGGATCAGAAACCTTAGTTACCGTTTCTTTAAATTTCCTTTTGCGTTTTCCCTGTAGCATGGGAAAAGCAGACAACGCCTCAGATACCGCAGAAAATACCTGGGCAGCAATATCTTGCAAAGTAACCCCAGACGGAGCATGAGAGGAAACGCAGGGCACTGTATATGCAGATGAATAGGATTGGGACGCTTGAGGAGACAGCTGCAGCATATCTGAAATAGGAGGCTCCTGAACAGCATCCGCCTTAGCTAATGATGACTCAGGGTCAAAAAGGCTATTTCTATAAGCTAAAGTTCTTTCAATACATGAAGAATAAAAAGGTACTGGGGGTTCCACCTGGGTATGAAAACATAAGCTACAGGTAACATCCTGCACAGCCTCCTGATCCATAATACAAAAAAACAGAATTTATGTTTACCTGATAAATTTCTTTCTCCAACGGTGTGTCCGGTCCACGGCGTCATCCTTACTTGTGGGATATTCTCTTCCCCAACAGGAAATGGCAAAGAGCCCAGCAAAGCTGGTCACATGATCCCTCCTAGGCTCCGCCTACCCCAGTCATTCGACCGACGTTAAGGAGGAATAATTGCATAGGAGAAACCATATGATACCGTGGTGACTGTAGTTAAAGAAAATAAATTATCAGACCTGATTAAAAAACCAGGGCGGGCCGTGGACCGGACACACCGTTGGAGAAAGTAATTTATCAGGTAAACATAAATTCTGTTTTCTCCAACATAGGTGTGTCCGGTCCACGGCGTCATCCTTACTTGTGGGAACCAATACCAAAGCTTTAGGACACGGATGAAGGGAGGGAGCAAATCAGGTCACCTAAATGGAAGGCACCACGGCTTGCAAAACCTTTCTCCCAAAAATAGCCTCAGAAGAAGCAAAAGTATCAAACTTGTAAAATTTGGTAAAAGTGTGCAGTGAAGACCAAGTCGCTGCCCTACATATCTGATCAACAGAAGCCTCGTTCTTGAAGGCCCATGTGGAAGCCACAGCCCTAGTGGAATGAGCCTGTGATTCTTTCAGGGAGGCTGCCGTCCGGCAGTCTCGTAAGCCAATCTGATGATGCTTTTAATCCAAAAAGAGAGAGAGGTAGAAGTTGCTTTTTGCCCTCTCCTTTTACCAGAATAAACAACAAACAGGGAAGATGTTTGTCTAAAATCCTTTGTAGCATCTAAATAGAATTTTAGAGCGCGAACAACATCCAAATTGTGCAACAAGCGTTCCTTCTTTGAAACTGGTTTCGGACACAAAGAAGGTACGACTATCTCCTGGTTAATGTTTTTGTTAGAAACAACTTTCGGAAGAAAACCAGGTTTAGTACGTAAAACCACCTTATCTGCATGGAACACCAGATAAGGAGGAGAACACTGCAGAGCAGATAATTCTGAAACTCTTCTAGCAGAAGAAATTGCAACCAAAAACAAAACTTTCCAAGATAATAACTTAATATCAACGGAATGTAAGGGTTCAAACGGAACCCCCTGAAGAACTGAAAGAACTAAGTTGAGACTCCAAGGAGGAGTCAAAGGTTTGTAAACAGGCTTGATTCTAACCAGAGCCTGAACAAAGGCTTGAACATCTGGCACAGCTGCCAGCTTTTTTGTGAAGTAACACAGACAAGGCAGAAATCTGTCCCTTCAGGGAACTTGCAGATAATCCTTTTTTCCAATCCTTCTTGAAGGAAGGATAGAATCCTAGGAATCTTTACCTTGTCCCAAGGGAATCCTTTAGATTCACACCAACAGATATATTTTTTCCAAATTTTGTGGTAAATCTTTCTAGTTACAGGCTTTCTGGCCTGAACAAGAGTATCGATAACAGAATCTGAGAACCCTCGCTTCGATAAGATCAAGCGTTCAATCTCCAAGCAGTCAGCTGGAGTGAGACCAGATTCGGATGTTCGAACGGACCTTGAACAAGAAGGTCTCGTCTCAAAGGTAGCTTCCATGGTGGAGCCGATGACATATTCACCAGATCTGCATACCAAGTCCTGCGTGGCCACGCAGGAGCTATCAAGATCACCGACGCCCTCTCCTGATTGATCCTGGCTACCAGCCTGGGGATGAGAGGAAACGGCGGGAACACATAAGCTAGTTTGAAGGTCCAAGGTGCTACTAGTGCATCTACTAGAGCCGCCTTGGGATCCCTGGATCTGGACCCGTAGCAAGGAACCTTGAAGTTCTGACGAGAGGCCATCAGATCCATGTCTGGAATGCCCCACAGTTGAGTGAATTTGGGCAAAGATTTCCGGATGGAGTTCCCACTCCCCCGGATGTAATGTCTGACGACTCAGAAAATCCGCTTCCCAATTTTCCACTCCTGGGATGTGGATTGCAGACAGGTGGCAGGAGTGAGTCTCCGCCCCTTGAATGATTCTTGGTCACTTCTTCCATCGCCTAGGGAACTCCTTGTTCCCCCCTGATGGTTGATGTACGCAACAGTCGTCATGTTGTCTGATTGAAACCGTATGAACTTGGCCTTTGCTAGCTGAGGCCAAGCCTTGAGAGCATTGAGTATCGCTCTCAGTTCCAGAATATTTATCGGTAGAAGAGATTCTACCCGAGACCAAAGACCCTGAGCTTTCAGGGGTCCCCAGACCGCGCCCCAGCCCATCAGACTGGCGTCGGTCGTGACAATGACCCACTCTGGTCCTGCGGAAGTTCATCCCTTGTGACAGGTTGTCCAGGGACAGCCACCATCGGAGTGAATCTCTGGTCCTCTGATTTACTTGTATCGTCGGAGACAAGTCTGTATAGTCCCCATTCCACTGACTGAGCATGCACAGTTGTAATGGTCTTAGATGAATGCGCGCAAAAGGAACTATGTCCATTGCCGCTACCATCAAACCTATTACTTCCATGCACTGCGCTATGGAAGGAAGAGGAACGGAATGAAGTATTTGACAAGAGTTTAGAAGTTTTGTTTTTCTGGCCTCTGTCAGAAAAATCCTCATTTCTAAGGAGTCTATTATTGTTCCCAAGAAGGGAACCCTTGTTGACGGAGATAGAGAACTCTTTTCTACGTTCACTTTCCATCCGTGAGATCTGAGAAAGGCCAGGACTATGTCCGTGTGAGCCTTTGCTTGAGGAAGGGACGACGCTTGAATCAGAATGTCGTCCAAGTAAGGTACTACTGCAATGCCCCTTGGTCTTAGCACCGCTAGAAGGGACCCTAGTACCTTTGTGAAAATCCTTGGAGCAGTGGCTAATCCGAAAGGAAGTGCCACGAACTGGTAATGCTTGTCCAGGAATGCGAACCTTAGGAACCGATGATGTTCCTTGTGGATAGGAATATGTAGATACGCATCCTTTAAATCCACCGTGGTCATGAATTGACCTTCCTGGATGGAAGGAAGAATTGTTCGAATGGTTTCCATTTTGAACGATGGAACCTTGAGAAACTTGTTTAGGATCTTGAGATCTAAGATTGGACTGAACGTTCCCTCTTTTTTGGGAACTACGAACAGATTGGAGTAGAACCCCATCCCTTGTTCCCCTAATGGAACAGGATGAATCACTCCCATTTTTAACAGGTCTTCTACACAATGTAAGAATGCCTGTTTTTTTATGTGGTCTGAAGACAATTGAGACCTGTGGAACCTCCCCCTTGGGGGAAGCCCCTTGAATTCCAGAAGATAACCTTGGGAGACTATTTCTAGTGCCCAAGGATCCAGAACATCTCTTGCCCAAGCCTGAGCGAAGAGAGAGAGTCTGCCCCCCACCAGATCCGGTCCCGGATCGGGGGCCAACATTTCATGCTGTCTTGGTAGCAGTGGCAGGTTTCTTGGCCTGCTTTCCCTTGTTCCAGCCTTGCATTGGTCTCCAGGCTGGCTTGGCTTGAGAAGTATTACCCTCTTGCTTAGAGGACGTAGCACTTGGGGCTGGTCCGTTTCTACGAAAGGGACGAAAATTAGGTTTATTTTTGGCCTTGAAAGACCTATCCTGAGGAAGGGCGTGGCCCTTACCCCCAGTGATATCAGAGATAATCTCTTTCAAGTCAGGGCCAAACAGCGTTTTCCCCTTGAAAGGAATGTTAAGCAATTTGTTCTTGGAAGACGCATCCGCTGACCAAGATTTCAACCAAAGCGCTCTGCGCGCCACAATAGCAAACCCAGAATTTTTCGCCGCTAACCTAGCCAATTGCAAAGTGGCGTCTAGGGTGAAAGAATTAGCCAATTTGAGAGCACGGATTCTGTCCATAATCTCCTCATAAGGAGGAGAATCACTAGTGATCGCCTTTTCTAGCTCATCGAACCAGAAACACGCGGCTGTAGTGACAGGGACAATGCATGAAATTGGTTGTAGAAGGTAACCTTGCTGAACAAACATCTTTTTAAGCAAACCTTCTAATTTTTTATCCATAGGATCTTTGAAAGCACAACTATCTTCTATGGGTATAGTGGTGCGTTTGTTTAAAGTAGAAACCGCCCCCTCGACCTTGGGGACTGTCTGCCATAAGTCCTTTCTGGGGTCGACCATAGGAAACAATTTTTTAAATATGGGGGGAGGGACGAAAGGTATACCGGGCCTTTCCCATTCTTTATTTACAATGTCCGCCACCCGCTTGGGTATAGGAAAAGCTTCTGGGGGCCCCGGGACCTCTTAGGAACTTGTCCATTTTACATAGTTTCTCTGGGATGATCAAATTCTCACAATCATCCAGAGTGGATAACACCTCCTTAAGCAGAGCGCGGAGATGTTCCAACTTAAATTTAAATGTAATCACATCCGGTTCAGCTTGTTGAGAAATTTTCCCTGAATCTGAAATTTCTCCCTCAGACAAAACCTCCCTGGCCCCCTCAGACTGGTGTAGGGGCCCTTCAGAAACAATATCATCAGCGTCCTCATGCTCTTCAGTATTATCTAAAACAGAGCAGTCGCGCTTACGCTGATAAGTGGGCATTTTGGCTAAAATGTTTTTGATAGAATTATCCATTACAGCCGTTAATTGTTGCATAGTAAGGAGTATTGGCGCGCTAGATGTACTAGGGGCCTCCTGAGTGGGCAAGACTGGTGTAGACGAAGGAGGGGATGATGCAGTACCATGCTTACTCCCCTCACTTGAGGAATCATCTTGGGCATCATTTTCTCTAAATTTTGTGTCACATAAATCACATCTATTTAAATGAGAAGGAACCTTGGCTTCCCCACATTCAGAACACAGTCTATCTGGTAGTTCAGACATGTTAAACAGGCATAAACTTGATAACAAAGTACAAAAAACGTTTTAAAATAAAACCGTTACTGTCACTTTAAATTTTAAACTGAACACACTTTATTACTGCAATTGCGAAAAAGTATGAAGGAATTGTTCAAAATTCACCAAAATTTCACCACAGTGTCTTAAAGCCTTAAAAGTATTGCACACCAAATTTGGAAGCTTTAACCCTTAAAATAACGGAACCGGAGCCGTTTTTATCTTTAACCCCTTTACAGTCCCTGGTATCTGCTTTGCTGAGACCCAACCAAGCCCAAAGGGGAATACGATACCAAATGACGCCTTCAGAAAGTCTTTTCTATGTATCAGAGCTCCTCACACATGCGACTGCATGTCATGCTTCTCAAAAACAAGTGCGCAATACCGGCGCGAAAATGAGACTCTGCCTATGATTAGGGAAAGCCCCTAGAGAATAAGGTGTCCAAAACAGTGCCTGCCGATATTATTTTACAAAATACCCAGATTAAAATGATTCCTCAAGGCTAAATATGTTTATATATGAATCGATTTAGCCCAGAAAATGTCTACAGTCTTAAAAAGCCCTTGTGAAGCCCTTATTTATTGTCTGTAATAAAAATGGCTTACCGGATCCCATAGGGAAAATGACAGCTTCCAGCATTACATCGTCTTGTTAGAATGTGTCATACCTCAAGCAGTAAAATTCTGCTCACTGTTCCCTCAACTGAAGTTAATTCCTCTCAACAGTCCTGTGTGGAACAGCCATCGATTTTAGTAACGGTTGCTAAAATCATTTTCCTCTTACAAACAGAAATCTTCATCTCTTTTCTGTTTCAGAGTAAATAGTACATACCAGCACTATTTTAAAATAACAAACTCTTGATTGAATAATAAAAACTACAGTTAAACACTAAAAAACTCTAAGCCATCTCCGTGGAGATGTTGCCTGTACAACGGCAAAGAGAATGACTGGGGTAGGCGGAGCCTAGGAGGGATCATGTGACCAGCTTTGCTGGGCTCTTTGCCATTTCCTGTTGGGGAAGAGAATATCCCACAAGTAAGGATGACGCCGTGGACCGGACACACCTATGTTGGAGAAATTTTGTTTTCTCCTGTTAAGTGTGGTCAGTCCACGGGTCATCATTACTTCTGGGATACCAATACCAAAGCTAAAGTACACGGATGACGGGAGGGACAGGCAGGCTCTTTATACGGAAGGAACCACTGCCTGAAGAACCTTTCTCCCAAAAACAGCCTCCGAAGAAGCAAAAGTGTCAAATTTGTAAAATTTGGAAAAAGTATGAAGAGAAGACCAAGTTGCAGCCTTGCAAATCTGTTCAACAGAAGCCTCATTCTTAAAGGCCCAAGTGGAAGCCACAGCTCTAGTAGAATGAGCTGTAATTCTTTCAGGAGGCTGCTGTCCAGCAGTCTCATAAGCTAAACGTATTATGCTACGAAGCCAAAAAGAGAGAGAGGTAGCCGAAGCTTTTTGACCTCTCCTCTGACCGGAATAAACGACAAACAGGGAAGACGTTTGTCGAAAATCCTTAGTTGCCTGTAGATAAAATTTCAGGGCACGGACTACATCTAGATTGTGTAGAAGACGTTCCTTCTTCGAAGAAGGATTAGGACACAAAGATGGAACAACAATCTCTTGATTGATATTCCTGTTAGTGACCACCTTAGGTAAGAACCCCGGTTTAGTACGCAGAACTACCTTGTCTGAATGAAAAATCAGATAAGGAGAATCACAATGTAAGGCAGATAACTCAGAGACTCTTCGAGCCGAGGAAATAGCCATTAAAAACAGAACTTTCCAAGATAACAGCTTGATATCAATGGAATGAAGGGGTTCAAACGGAACACCCTGTAAAACATTAAGAACTAAGTTCAAACTCCATGGTGGAGCAACAGTTTTAAACACAGGCTTGATCCTAGCCAAAGCCTGACAAAAAGCTTGAACGCCTGGATGCTCTGCCAGACGTTTGTGTAAAAGAATGGACAGAGCTGAAATCTGTCCCTTTAAGGAACTAGCGGATAAACCCTTTTCTAAACCTTCTTGTAGAAAAGACAATATCCTAGGAATCCTAACCTTACTCCATGAGTAACTCTTGGATTCGCACCAATATAAGTATTTACGCCATATTTTATGGTAAATCTTTCTGGTAACAGGCTTCCTAGCCTGTATTAAGGTATCAATTACTGACTCAGAAAAACAGAATTTATGTTTACCTGATAAATTACTTTCTCCAACGGTGTGTCCGGTCCACGGCGTCATCCTTACTTGTGGGATATTCTCTTCCCCAACAGGAAATGGCAAAGAGCCCAGCAAAGCTGGTCACATGATCCCTCCTAGGCTCCGCCTACCCCAGTCATTCGACCGACGTTAAGGAGGAATATTTGCATAGGAGAAACCATATGGTACCGTGGTGACTGTAGTTAAAGAAAATAAATTATCAGACCTGATTAAAAAAACCAGGGCGGGCCGTGGGCCGGACACACCGTTGGAGAAAGTAATTTATCAGGTAAACATAAATTCTGTTTTCTCCAACATAGGTGTGTCCGGTCCACGGCGTCATCCTTACTTGTGGGAACCAATACCAAAGCTTTAGGACACGGATGAAGGGAGGGAGCAAATCAGGTCACCCAAATGGAAGGCACCACGGCTTGCAAAACCTTTCTCCCAAAAATAGCCTCAGAAGAAGCAAAAGTATCAAACTTGTAAAATTTGGTAAAAGTGTGCAGTGAAGACCAAGTCGCTGCCCTACATATCTGATCAACAGAAGCCTCGTTCTTGAAGGCCCATGTGGAAGCCACAGCCCTAGTGGAATGAGCTGTGATTCTTTCGGGAGGCTGCCGTCCGGCAGTCTCGTAAGCCAATCTGATGATGCTTTTAATCCAAAAAGAGAGAGAGGTAGAAGTTGCTTTTTGACCTCTCCTTTTACCAGAATAAACAACAAACAAGGAAGATGTTTGTCTAAAATCCTTTGTAGCATCTAAATAGAATTTTAGAGCGCGAACAACATCCAAATTGTGCAACAAACGTTCCTTCTTTGAAACTGGTTTCGGACACAGAGAAGGTACGATAATCTCCTGGTTAATGTTTTTGTTAGAAACAACTTTTGGAAGAAAACCAGGTTTAGTACGTAAAACCACCTTATCTGCATGGAACACCAGATAAGGAGGAGAACACTGCAGAGCAGATAATTCTGAAACTCTTCTAGCAGAAGAAATTGCAACTAAAAACAAAACTTTCCAAGATAATAACTTAATATCAACGGAATGCAAGGGTTCAAACGGAACCCCCTGAAGAACTGAAAGAACTAAATTGAGACTCCAAGGAGGAGTCAAAGGTTTGTAAACAGGCTTAATTCTAACCAGAGCCTGAACAAAGGCTTGAACATCTGGCACAGCAGCCAGTTTTTTGTGAAGTAACACCGACAAGGCAGAAATCTGTCCCTTCAGGGAACTTGCAGATAATCCTTTTTCCAATCCTTCTTGAAGGAAGGATAGAATCCTAGGAATCTTAACCTTGTCCCAAGAGAATCCTTTAGATTCACACCAACAGATATATTTTTTCCAAATTTTGTGGTAAATCTTTCTAGTTACAGGCTTTCTGGCCTGAACAAGAGTATCAATAACAGAATCTGAGAACCCTCGCTTCGATAAAATCAAGCGTTCAATCTCCAAGCAGTCAGCTGGAGTGAAACCAGATTCGGATGTTCGAACGGACCCTGAACAAGAAGGTCTCGTCTCAAAGGTAGCTTCCAAGGTGGAGCCGATGACATATTCACCAGATCTGCATACCAAGTCCTGCGTGGCCACGCAGGAGCTATCAAGATCACCGACGCCCTCTCCTGATTGATCCTGGCTACCAGCCTGGGGATGAGAGGAAACGGCGGGAACACATAAGCTAGTTTGAAGGTCCAAGGTGCTACTAGTGCATCCACTAGAGCCGCCTTGGGATCCCTGGATCTGGACCCGTAGCAAGGAACTTTGAAGTTCTGACGAGAGGCCATCAGATCCATGTCTGGAATGCCCCACAGCTGAGTGACTTGGGCAAAGATTTCCGGATGGAGTTCCCACTCCCCCGGATGCAATGTCTGACGACTCAGAAAATCCGCTTCCCAATTTTCCACTCCTGGGATGTGGATAGCAGACAGGTGGCAGGAGTGAGACTCCGCCCATAGAATGATTTTGGTCACTTCTTCCATCGCTAGGGAACTCCTTGTTCCCCCCTGATGGTTGATGTACGCAACAGTTGTCATGTTGTCTGATTGAAACCGTATGAACTTGGCCCTCGCTAGCTGAGGCCAAGCCTTGAGAGCATTGAATATCGCTCTCAGTTCCAGAATATTTATCGGTAGAAGAGATTCTTCCCGAGACCAAAGACCCTGAGCTTTCAGGGATCCCCAGACCGCGCCCCAGCCCATCAGACTGGCGTCGGTCGTGACAATGACCCACTCTGGTCTGCGGACTGTCATCCCTTGTGACAGGTTGTCCAGGGACAGCCACCAACGGAGTGAGTCTCTGGTCCTCTGATTTACTTGTATCTTCGGAGACAAGTCTGTATAGTCCCCATTCCACTGACTGAGCATGCACAGTTGTAATGGTCTTAGATGAATGCGCGCAAAAGGAACTATGTCCATTGCCGCTACCATCAACCCGATCACTTCCATGCACTGAGCTATGGAAGGAAGAGGAACGGAATGAAGTATCCGACAAGAGTCTAGAAGCTTTGTTTTTCTGGCCTCTGTCAGAAAAATCCTCATTTCTAAGGAGTCTATTATTGTTCCCAAGAAGGGAACCCTTGTTGACGGGGATAGAGAACTCTTTTCCACGTTCACTTTCCATCCGTGAGATCTGAGAAAGGCCAGGACAATGTCCGTGTGAGCCTTTGCTTGAGGAAGGGACGACACTTGAATCAGAATGTCGTCCAAGTAAGGTACTACAGCAATGCCCCTTGGTCTTAGCACAGCTAGAAGGGACCCTAGTACCTTTGTGAAAATCCTTGGAGCAGTGGCTAATCCGAAAGGAAGCGCCACGAACTGGTAATGTTTGTCCAGGAATGCGAACCTTAGGAACCGATGATGTTCCTTGTGGATAGGAATATGTAGATACGCATCCTTTAAATCCACCGTGGTCATGAATTGACCTTCCTGGATGGAAGGAAGAATAGTTCGAATGGTTTCCATCTTGAACGATGGAACCTTGAGAAACTTGTTTAAGATCTTGAGATCTAAGATTGGTCTGAACGTTCCCTCTTTTTTGGGAACTATGAACAGATTGGAGTAGAACCCCATCCCTTGTTCTCTTAATGGAACAGGATGAATCACTCCCATTTTTAACAGGTCTTCTACACAATGTAAGAATGCCTGTCTTTTTATGTGGTCTGAAGACAACTGAGACCTGTGGAACCTCCCCCTTGGGGGAAGTCCCTTGAATTCCAGAAGATAACCTTGGGAGACTATTTCTAGCGCCCAAGGATCCAGAACATCTCTTGCCCAAGCCTGAGCGAAGAGAGAGAGTCTGCCCCCCACCAGATCCGGTCCCGGATCGGGGGCCAACGTTTCATGCTGTCTTGGTAGCAGTGGCAGGTTTCTTGGCCTGCTTTCCCTTGTTCCAGCCTTGCATTGGTCTCCAAGCTGGCTTGGCTTGAGAAGTATTACCCTCTTGCTTAGAGGACGTAGCACCTTGGGCTGGTCCGTTTCTACGAAAGGGACGAAAATTAGGTTTATTTTTTGCCTTGAAAGGCCGATCCTGAGGAAGGGCGTGGCCCTTACCCCCAGTGATATCAGAGATAATCTCTTTCAAGTCAGGGCCAAACAGCGTTTTCCCCTTGAAAGGAATGTTAAGTAGCTTGTTCTTGGAAGACGCATCAGCCGACCAAGATTTCAACCAAAGCGCTCTGCGCGCCACAATAGCAAACCCAGAATTCTTAGCCGCTAACCTAGCCAATTGCAAAGTGGCGTCTAGGGTGAAAGAATTAGCCAATTTGAGAGCATTGATTCTGTCCATAATCTCCTCCAAAGGAGGAGAATCACTATCGACCGCTCTTATCAGATCATCGAACCAGAAACATGCGGCTGTAGCGACAGGGACAATGCATGAAATTGGTTGTAGAAGGTAACCTTGCTGAACAAACATTTTTTTAAGCAAACCTTCTAATTTTTTATCCATAGGATCTTTGAAAGCACAACTATCCTCTATGGGTATAGTGGTGCGTTTGTTTAAAGTGGAAACCGCTCCCTCGACCTTGGGGACTGTCTGCCATAAGTCCTTTCTGGGGTCGACCATAGGAAACAATTTTTTAAATATGGGGGGAGGGACGAAAGGAATACCGGGCCTTTCCCATTCTTTATTAACAATGTCCGCCACCCGCTTGGGTATAGGAAAAGCTTCTGGGAGCCCCGGCACCTCTAGGAACTTGTCCATTTTACAAAGTTTCTCTGGGATGACCAACTTGTCACAATCATCCAGAGTGGATAATACCTCCTTAAGCAGAATGCGGAGATGTTCCAACTTAAATTTAAATGCAATCACATCAGGTTCAGCCTGTTGAGAAATGTTCCCTGAATCAGTAATTTCTCCCTCAGACAAAACCTCCCTGGCCCCATCAGACTGGGTTAGGGGCCCTTCAGAAATATTATTATCAGCGTCGTCATGCTCTTCAGTATCTAAAACAGAGCAGCCGCGCTTACGCTGATAAGTGTTCATTTTGGCTAAAATGTTTTTGACAGAATTATCCATTACAGCCGTTAATTGTTGCATAGTAAGGAGTATTGGCGCGCTAGATGTACTAGGGGCCTCCTGAGTGGGCAAGACTCGTGTAGACGAAGGAGGGAATGATGCAGTACCATGCTTACTCCCCTCACTTGAGGAATCATCTTGGGCATCATTGTCATTATCACATAAATCACATTTATTTAAATGAATAGGAATTCTGGCTTCCCCACATTCAGAACACAGTCTATCTGGTAGTTCAGACATGATAAACAGGCATAAACTTGATAACAAAGTACAAAAAACGTTTTAAAATAAAACCGTTACTGTCACTTTAAATTTTAAACTGAACACACTTTATTACTGTAATTGCGAAAAACATGAAGGAATTGTTCAAAATTCACCAAATTTTCACCACAGTGTCTTAAAGCCTTAAAAGTATTGCACACCAAATTTGGAAGCTTTAACCCTTAAAATAACGGAACCGGAGCCGTTTTGAACTTTAACCCCTTTACAGTCCCTGGTATCTGCTTTGCTGAGACCCAACCAAGCCCAAAGGGGAATACGATACCAAATGACGCCTTCAGAAAGTCTTTTCTAAGTATCAGAGCTCCTCTCACATGCGACTGCATGCCATGCCTCTCAAAAACAAGTGCGCAACACCGGCGCGAAAATGAGGCTCTGCTTATGCTTTGGGAAAGCCCCTAAAGAATAAGGTGTCTAAACCAGTGCCTGCCGATATTATTATATCAAAATACCCAGATAAAATGATTCCTCAAGGCTAAATATGTGTTAATAATGAATCGATTTAGCCCAAAAAAAGTCTACAGTTTTAATAAGCCCTTGTGAAGCCCTTATTTACGATCGTAATAAACATGGCTTACCGGATCCCATAGGGAAAATGACAGCTTCCAGCATTACATCGTCTTGTTAGAATGTGTCATACCTCAAGCAGCAAGAGACTGCACACTGTTCCCCCAACTGAAGTTAATTGCTCTCAACAGTCCTGTGTGGAACAGCCATGGATTTTAGTGACGGTTGCTAAAATCATTTTCCTCATACAAACAGAAATCTTCATCTCTTTTCTGTTTCTGAGTAAATAGTACATACCAGCACTATTTCAAAATAACAAACTCTTGATTGAATAATAAAAACTACAGTTAAACACTAAAAAACTCTAAGCCATCTCCGTGGAGATGTTGCCTGTACAACGGCAAAGAGAATGACTGGGGTAGGCGGAGCCTAGGAGGGATCATGTGACCAGCTTTGCTGGGCTCTTTGCCATTTCCTGTTGGGGAAGAGAATATCCCACAAGTAAGGATGACGCCGTGGACCGGACACACCTATGTTGGAGAAAACCACGTTTTGATAAAATCAAGCGTTCAATTTCCAAGCAGTCAGCTTCAGAGAAATTAGATTTTGATGTTTGAAGGGACCCTGGATCAGAAGGTCCTGTCTCAGAGGCAGAGACCAAGGTGGACAGGATGACATGTCCACTAGATCTGCATACCAAGTCCTGCGTGGCCACGCAGGCGCTATTAGAATCACCGATGTTCTCTCCTGTTTGATTCTGGCAATCAATCGAGGAAGCATCGGGAAGGGTGGAAACACATAAGCCATCCCGAAGGTCCAAGGTGCTGTCAAAGCATCTATCAGAACCGCTCCCGGATCCCTGGATCTGGACCCGTAACAAGGAAGCTTGGCGTTCTGTCGAGACGCCATGAGATCTATCTCTGGTTTGCCCCAACGTCAAAGTATTTGGGCAAAGACCTCCGGATGAAGTTCCCACTCCCCCGGATGAAAAGTCTGACTTAGGAAATCCGCCTCCCAGTTCTCCACTCCCGGGATGTGGATTGCTGACAGGTGGCAAGAGTGAGACTCTGCCCAGCGAATTATCTTTGATAACTCCATCATTGCTAGGGAGCTTCTTGTCCCTCCTTGATGGTTGATGTAAGCTAGTGTCGTGATGTTGTCCGACTGAAACCTGATGAACCCCCGAGTTGTTAACTGGGGCCAAGCCAGAAGGGCATTGAGAACTGCTCTCAATTCCAGAATGTTTATTGGCAGGAGACTCTCCTCCTGAGTCCATGGTCCCTGAGCCTTCAGAGAATTCCAGACAGCGCCCCAACCTAGTAGGCTGGCGTCTGTTGTTACAATTGTCCAATCTGGCCTGCTGAATGGCATCCCCCTGGACAGAAGTGGCCGAGAAAGCCACCATAGAAGAGAATTTCTGGTCTCTTGATCCAGATTCAGAGTAGGGGACAAATCTGAGTAATCCCCATTCCACTGACTTAGCATGCACAATTGCAGCGGTCTGAGATGTAGGCGTGCAAAGGGTACTATGTCCATTGCCGCTACCATTAAGCCGATCACCTCCATGCATTCAGCCACTGACGGGTGTTGAATGGAATGAAGGACACGGCATGCATTTTGAAGCTTTGTTAACCTGTCTTCTGTCAGGTAGATCTTCATTTCTACAGAATCTATAAGAGTCCCCAAGAAGGGAACTCTTGTGAGTGGAAAGAGAGAACTCTTCTTTTCGTTCACCTTCCATCCATGCGACCTTAGAAATGCCAGTACTAACTCTGTATGAGACTTGGCAGTTTGAAAGCTTGAAGCTTGTATCAGAATGTCGTCTAGGTATGGAGCTACCGAAATTCCTCGCGGTCTTAGTACCGCCAGAAGAGCACCCAGAACCGTTGTGAAGATTCTTGGAGCCGTAGCCAATCCGAATGGAAGAGCTACAAACTGGTAATGCCTGTCTAGGAAGGCAAACCTTAGATACCGGTAATGATCCTTGTGAATCGGTATGTGAAGGTAAGCATCCTTTAAATCCACTGTGGTCATGTACTGACCCTTTTGGATCATGGGTAAGATCGTCCGAATAGTTTCCATTTTGAACGATGGAACTCTTAGGAATTTGTTTAGGATCTTTAAATCCAAGATTGGCCTGAAGGTTCCCTCTTTTTTGGGAACCACAAACAGATTTGAGTAAAACCCTTGTCCGTGTTCCGACCGCGGAACCGGATGGATCACTCCCATTAGTAAAAGATCTTGTACACAGCGTAGAAACGCCTCTTTCTTTATTTGGTTTGTTGATAACCTTGACAGATGAAATCTCCCTTTTGGGGGAGAGGATTTGAAGTCCA
This sequence comes from Bombina bombina, assembly GCF_027579735.1. NCBI lineage: Eukaryota > Metazoa > Chordata > Amphibia > Anura > Bombinatoridae > Bombina > Bombina bombina. Next base: position 243,358,979 of record NC_069505.1, on the reverse strand, counting down.
GAAGATATCCCTGAGATATGATCTCTAACGCCCAGGGATCCTGGACATCTCTTGCCCAAGCCTGGGCGAAGAGGGAAAGTCTGCCCCCTACTAGATCCGTTCCCGGATCGGGGGCCCTCAATTCATGCTGTCTTAGTGGCAGCAGCAGGTTTCCTGGCCTGCTTGCCCTTGTTCCAGGACTGGTTAGGTCTCCAGCCTTGTCTGTAGCGGGCAACAGCTCCTTCCTGTTTTGGTGCAGAAGAAGTTGATGCTGCTCCAGCCTTGAAATTACGAAAGGAACGAAAATTAGACTGTCTAGCCTTAGGTTTGGCTCTGTCTTGAGGCAGGGCATGGCCTTTACCTCCTGTAATGTCAGCAATAATTTCTTTCAACCCGGGCCCGAATAAGGTCTGCCCTTTGAAAGGTATGTTAAGTAATTTAGATTTAGAAGTAACGTCAGCTGACCAGGATTTTAGCCACAGTGCTCTGCGTGCCTAAATGGCGAATCCGGAAATCTTAGCCGTAAGTTTACTTAAATGTACTACGGCATCCGAAATAAATGAATTAGCTAGCTTAAGTGTCTTAAGCTTGTTTGAAATCTCATCTATAGTTATTGAGTCAAGAGTCTCTTCCAGGGACTCGGACCAAAAAGCGGCCGCGGCCGTGACGGACGCAATACATGCAAGGGGTTGCAATATAAAACCTTGTTGAACAAACATTTTCTTAAGGTAACCCGCTAATTTTTTATCCATTGGATCTGAAAAGGCACAGCTATCCTCCACCGGGATAGTGGTACGCTTAGCCAGAGTAGAAACCGCTCCCTCCACCTTAGGGACCGTCTGCCATAAGTCCCGTGTGGTGGCGTCTATTGGAAACATCTTTCTAAACACAGGAGGGGGGGAAAAGGGTACACCGGGCCTATCCCACTCCTTAGTAATTATCTCTGTAAGCCTCTTAGGTATAGGAAATACGTCAGTACTCGCCGGTACCGCATAGTATCTATCCAGCCTACATAATTTCTCTGGGATTGCAACGGTGTTACAATCATTCAGAGCTGCTAATACCTCCCCTAACAGTACACGGAGGTTTTCGAGTTTAAACTTAAAATTAGAAATGTCTGAATCCATTCTATTGGGATCAGAACCGTCACCTGCAGATTGAAGCTCTCTGTCCTCATGTTCAGCATACTGTGACGCAGTATCAGACATGGCCCTATTATCAACAGCGCATTCTGTTCTCACCCCAGAGTGATCACGCTTACCTCTAAGTTCTGGTAATTTAGCCAAAACTTCAGTCATAACATTAGCCATATCCTGTAATGTGATTTGTAATGGCCGCCCTGATGTACTCGGCGCCACAATATCACGCACCTCCCGAGCGGGAGATGCAGGTACTGACACGTGAGGCGAGTTAGTCGGCATAACTCTCCCCTCGTTGTTTGGTGAATGATGTTCAATTTGTACAGATTGACTTTTATTTAAAGTAGCATCAATGCAATTAGTACATAAATTTCTATTGGGCTCCACTTTGGCTTTAGCACATATAGCACAGAGATATTCCTCTGAGTCAGACATGTTCAACACACTAGCAATTAAACTAGCAACTTGGAAATACTTTTCAAAGCAATTTACAAATAATATGAAAACGTACTGTGCCTTTAAGAAGCACAGAAAAAGTTATGACAGTTGAGAAATAATAAACTTGAGAAACTATAACATCAAATTCTTTCTGGTAAAAACACAATTTTAGCAAAGGATTGCCCCCATTAGCAATGGATAACTAACCCTGAATAGCAGAAAAAAATGTACAGAAAATAAAAGTTTTTTATCACAGTCAGTCACAATCTCACAGCTCTGCTGTGAGTGATTACCTCCCTCAAATTAACTTTTGAAGACCCCTGAGCTCTGTAGAGACGAACCGGAACATGCAGGGAAGACAAGAGACTTCTGACTGAATTTTCTGATGCGTAGCAAAAGCGCCAAAATAGGCCCCTCCCCCTCCCACACAACAGTGAGGGAGATCAGTAACTGTCTTAAATTAAATAAAACGACTGCCAAGTGGAAAAAACAGTGCCCAAAACAATTTTTCACCCAGTACCTCAGATAATTAAACGATTTAACATGCCAGCAAAAACGTTTAACATCAAATAAATGAAATGTCATTAGAAAGCCTATTGCTAGTCACTGCAAATTAGGCTAAAGTCTTATGCATACAGTATTATCCCAGTGAAGTGCCATTCCCCAGAATACTGAAGTGTAAATATACATACATGACAGCCTGATACCAGTTGCTGCTACTGCATTTAAGGCTGAGCTTACATTATATCGGTATGGCAGAATTTTCTCAGTCAATTCCATTGTCAGAAAATAATATGCTGCTACATACCTCTTTGCAGGTTAACCTGCCCGCTGTCCCCTGATCTGAAGTTTACCTCACTCCTCAGATGGCCGAGAACAGCAATATGATCTTAACTACGCCGACAAAAAACTCAGGTAGATTCTTCTTCAAATTCTACCAGAGAAGGAACAACACACTCCGGTGCTGTTATAAAATAACAAACTTTTGATTGAAGGTATAAAACTAAGTATAATCACCACAATCCTCTCACACATCCTATCTATTCGTTGGGTGCAAGAGAATGACTGGGTGTGACGTAGAGGGGAGGAGCTATATAGCAGCTCTGCTGGGTGATCCTCTTGCACTTCCTGTTGGGGAGGAGTTAATATCCCAGAAGTAATGATGACCCGTGGACTGACCACACTTAACAGGAGAAATCTTGATTGTAGTTCAGACACCAAAACTTCACCTCCTCCTTGCACCGCAGGCATAGAGAATGACTGGGGATTATGGGTAAGGGAAGTGACATATATAGCAGCTTTGCTGTAGTGCTCTTTGCCTCCTCCTGCTGGCCAGGAGTGATATTCCCACTTGTAATTGATGATTCCATGGACTAACCATATCTTAGGAAAGAAAATGTACTAGTAATTTAGTTCAGACTGAGTGTTACCGTTTTGTCTTTTTATCATTTTATTTATTATGCAAATCTACTGTATTTACTGGTCCTTTAAAGTGATGGTAAATGTAATACTTATATTGTGCGCCATTCGATGTAACATTTAAAAATAATATAAGTTTAATTCATAAAAATACACAAATTTAAAATTTGTTGTAGTAATTTTCATATAACCGTTTCTTTGCTACTGCACGCTCCGACACCAAGACCTTTTTTTTTACTAACTTTTTTGCCGTTGTCCAATGAAAATCGTTGGATGCCAAAATGCCCCAATTGTCATTGGACAATGGTGAAAACGTTGGGGGGGGAAGGTCTTAGTGTCGGGGCTGCCGGAGCGTGCAGTAGCAAAGAAGCGATTATATGTAAATTAATACAGTAAGTTTTAAATTTGGGTATTTTCATGAATTAAACTTATATTATTTTTAAATGTTACATCGAATGACGCACAATACAAGTATTACATTTACCATCACTTTAAACTAAACAAAAAAATGCTCATGACAGGGGTCCTTGTATCTGACGCACTTCACGTTAAAAGCGCTTATTTCAGTTTATCATTAAAGGGACATGAAACCCAAATTTTTTCTTTCATGATTCTGATAGAGAATAAGATTTAAAAAAAAAAAGTTTCCAATTTACTTCTATAATCAAATTTGCTTGGTTTTCTTGTTATTCTTTGTTGAAGAGATATGTAGATAGGTGCCATCTAGTGCTCTTGCTAATGTATAACATTGTTGCAAAACCGCTGACATAGTACTGCAGACACGTGCACACTCCTGAGCTTACACTTGCTTTTCATCAAAGGATAACAAGAAAACAAAGAAAAATTGACAAAAGAAGTAAATTGGAAAGTTGTTTAAAATTGTATGTTCTATCTGAATCATGAAGGAAAATGTTTGACTTTTATGTCCCTTTAAGTCATATTTAAAGGGACATAACAGATTTTCTTTATGATTCAGACAGAGCATACCAATTCAAACAACTCATCAATTCAATTCTATCATCAAATTTGCTTCATTCACGTGGTATTCTTTGTTAAAGGAGTAGAAATGCACTACTAAGAGCTAGCTGATCACATTGGTTGAATCAATAACAGGAGACATACAGTATATGTGCAGCAACCAATCAGCAGCTATCTCCCAGTAATGCCTTGCTGCTCCTGAGACTACCTACAAAGCAGAAGTAAATGGGAAAGTTGGAAACCTAACCTAAATCCTGAAAGTTGACTTTTGCCTTTACTGCCCCTTTCAGAAACATCAGTGTAAACGAGCTTGGAGCTGCTCTGGCAACTGAAGAATATCACGTTAATCATTAGCA